>NC_060900.1:19291165-19531165 GCF_014805685.1 Silurus meridionalis
TCTTGATTGAAAGATTTAGTTTTTATTTACTACCATTTACTGTAAAAACTGGAACTAAAGGAGGTCATTTGATTTCATTTGCCAAAGGTTAAGGTTTTACTTAGGGTTAGAGCTTTGGCAAAATTAGCGAAAATAAATTACAACAGAAATAATTGTCAATTACATTTTTGCACAGTTTACAAACATAGTGCTTGTGTGTGTGTGTGTGTGTGTGTGTGTGTGTGTGTGTGTGTGTGTGTGTGTGTGTGTCTGTGTGTGTGTGTGTGTGTGTGTGTGTGTCGTGGGTATGTGGGTTATTTGTAAATATGTGTGTGCACATGTGCTAAAATATTAATGATTTAGCAACACAAATCTGAAGAAGGGGTAAAAAGTAGGCTTTTATTAATTATTGAAAGTTGAGAGAAGTTACCTACAGAGAGGAGAGGAGAGGAGAGGAGAATAGAGGACAGGAGAGGATAGGACAGGAAGAAGAAGAAGAAGAAGAAGCAGAAGCAGAAGGAGAAGAAAGTAAAGAAGAGAAGAGAAGAGAAGAGAAGAGAAGAGAAGAGAAGAGAAGAGAAGAGAAGAGAAGAGAAGAGAATGATTCTGTAATTATGCATGATGATAATTATATGTGTTCACATTGGTAGCATTCCAGTGGTTTATATTTGCGCCAGCAATGTGTGATTGCCACTGTTTCTGCCTAATGTCAGAAAATGTGTTTGCCCTCTATTATATCTATCACCATCATAATCATCATCATCATCATCATCATCATCATCATCATCTATATAAGCATAATTAATAAATGGATCCTCATCAGCTAAATTTTTTCTCGAATTACACACACTATCAACTTCCACAAACATGCCCTGCTTGCTATAATAAGCTGCCGATAAACTTGTGCAGTACATCAATAGCACTTGTATTTGATCATCTAAAAAGACCTTAAATGAATGTGGGCACTTCCTGTGAGGGGGCACATCCTCTGAAATGCTCCAAGAGCAAACCTGCTTCAAAGCCATCCTACTAATTTCTCATCAAAGCCTTCAGTAGTGGGAATTTATCAACATTTTTGCTTTAAGGTCTAGCAGAGAGCAGGCGTTCACAGTGCTGCTGGTTCTGCTTCATGAGCACTAAGGGACAGCGTGAGTGTGAAAAGCTTTTCAATAAATTGTAGCGTGAGCACTGCTGCAGATCTCTAATTAATGGCAGCTGCCTGGTCACTAAATTAGGAAGGCTGGAGGAAGGCTAATGAGTAGTACCCAACAGTAGCAGTGTCTAGGTGTGACACTGAGTGTGTGCGTCTGTGTGCGTGTGCGTGTGTGTGTGTGTGTGTGTGTGTGTGTGTGTGTGTGTGTGTGTGTCTGGAGGGTGTAGCTGTGAGAAGGATTAAAAGTTTGTTTGCAGTCATGAAGTGAATTTGACAGTGAGGATATGGTTGTATGGCAGTGTGGTGTGGTATTAAGAATAAAAGTGTGAGTGTATTAATAGTAGTGAGAGTGTGGGTGTGGTAATAATAATAAACGTGTGGGTGTAGTAATAGTGAGGGTGTGGGTGTAGTAATAGTAATATGAGTGTGGGTGTAGTAATAGTGAGGGTGTGGGTGTAGTAATAGTAGCGAGGGTGTGGGTGTAGTAATAGAAATGAAAGCATGGGTGTAGTAATAATAGGGTGTGGCAATGAGAGGGTGGGTATGGTAGTCAGGGTGTTAATGAAAGTGTGTGTGTGGTAATTAGAGTGTGGGTGTGGCAGTTAGAGTGATGATATGGTAGTGAGGGTGGGTGCGGATGTTAATGAAAGTGTGGGTGTGGCACTGAGAGTGTGAATATGATAGTGAGGCTGCAGGAAGTGGTTATGGTTTATTATTAAGCAATGATAATCAAAATACTGTATAAAAGATACCACGGATGTAACATTGTCTTTTGCACATTTTTTCTGTCAATGTTCTTCTTTTTTGTTAAAACCCACATAAAGAAAAGGCTCTTTTCATAATGAACCTCTAAAGGATCGTATGCACTATTTTCCCTTACAAGTGGCTTTGTTTGCCTTTTGTAGTTTCTAGGCACTGACACATACTGGTAACACATAAGCTCTAATAAGGATCATATCATTCCAACACAACACCAAAACACAAAATAAAATGCACACTGTATGCAGTTCAAGGTGGCTTGGCTTGTGTCAAGGTTTTGCAAGTTTTGGGCCATTTTGTAGACTGGTTGTATAAACATAGTTATTATATTTCCCCAGGTTTGGAAAGCAGCTTTAACACAGAGCCTTGAATCAAGAAAAAAAGTACCTAGTTAGAAATCTGACATGTGAAACCACAGTAAGGTGCACATTCATCTGCAGCTGAAACAGGATCAAGAAAACTGGAAAGAACTAAGCATTAGTTAACTGAGACAGTAAGAGTGTGTGGCAGTGAGGGTGTGTAAATGTGGCAATGTGAGTGCGTTTGTGTGGAAATTAGAGTGGGGGAGTGAGAATATGGGTGTGGTAATAAGGGTGTAAATGTGATAGTAAGAGTATGGGTTTGGTAATAAGGGTGTAGATGTGATAGTTAGAGTATGGGTGTATTAATAAACGTGTAGATGTGATAGTAAGAGTATGGGTGTGGCAATGAGGGTGTAGATGTAATAGTAAGAGTATGGGTGTGGTAATAAGGGTGTAAATGTGATAGTAAGAGTATGGGTGTGGTAATGAGGGTGTAGATGTGATAGTAAGAGTATGGGTTTGGTAATAAGGGTGTAGATGTGATAGTTAGAGTATGGGTGTATTAATAAACGTGTAGATGTGATAGTAAGAGTATGGTGTGGCAATGAGGGTGTAGATGTGATAGTAAGAGTATGGGTGTGGTAATCAGGGTGTAAATGTGATAGTAAGAGTATGGGTGTGGTAATCAGGGTGTAAATGTGATAGTAAGAGTATGGGTGTGGCAATAAGGGGTGTCGATGTGATAGTAAGAGTATGGGTGTGGTAATAAAAGTGTAGATGTGATAGTAAGAGAATTGGTGTGGCAATGAGGGTGTAGATGTGATAGTGAGAGTATGGGTGTGGCAATGAGGTTGTAAATGTGATCGTAAGACTATGGGTGTGGTAATAAAAGTGTAGATGTGATAGTAAGAGAATGGGTGGTAATAAGGGTGTTAATGTCATAGTAAGTGTATGTTTGTGGTAATGGTGTGTGGTAAGTATAGAGTGGATGCAGAGGTGAAACATGTGGTATGCAGTATATGCTGTATATAAGGGTGTCAGCAGTGGATGCAGAAATTCAAATGGGGTATTTAAATCATGGTGTAACTGTGAAAAAGAAAGTATGATTGAAATAAAAAACAGGGCATGGGTGTGGCAGTAAACAGGTAGGTGTGGTAATAAAGGTTTGGGTGTGACAGTGAGCATGTACGTGTAGTAATGAGGATAAAGGTGTGGCAGTGAGCATGTGTGGTAATAAAAGTATAGGTGTGGAAGTGGGCACATGGGTGTAGCAATGAGTGTGTCTTCTTTTCACTCAATTAATCAGTGGGAAAATAATCTCTGGATAATTCAATCAGATCAGCAATGATGACTAAATTTTTTAAATCGTAATATCTTTTTATTATGACATTTAATCATTTCCTACGACATCCACTCTCAGTGGCACAGAATGTCCAAGTGCTTTTCAATATTTTAATGACAATGTGACAGAGCAGCATTATTGCTGACATTTTGACAGCCGGAATCTGTTTACAGACCGAATTGATTGCGGAAAGTTCAATTTCGCTACAGCCTGCAACTATCTAACAGCAATCAATGCATAAAAAAAACACTCTAATTTAGAGTTTTGGATGTCTTGCATTGACTACTGCAGTTGTTAAACTGGATGCTAATTTAACATGACCTGTGCAGGAATATATATTTATGTTTAGCCAAATATTTGGGTCAAAAGCAGAATTTTTATCATTGCTTAGCTCGAATCTTGACACATTTGATGGGCTTTTCCAAACTGCCTCATATTCTGTTGCGAAAAAAATAGAATTAGCCTAAAAATACATAATTTTTTTCTTTTTGGTAAAATTAAAAATAGGTTATATGAGGTGGTATCAAAAACGAAGTGTCGGACTAATGGTGATACTGGTGCTATTCTGACCACATGTGTTCCCACGTTTACGATTTCATTACGGACAGCAAGTTAGAAAAAAGAGCAAATATGTAATTCTGCAAAGCGGGAAATTCTGCCACAGAGACTTTTGACATGAAATACGTTTGACAAACGGGGATGATGCAATGAGCCTTTTGAGGTGTTTTAAGTGGCGCGCACTTCAAGAGCAAAAAAAATTGCTGGAAGACGACAAGAGACCAGGAAGACACGAAAAAGTCGAAAACATTTGCCAAATTGTACATATGGATCATCGGAGAACAATCCACATGATCTCACTTCCACACTCACCCTACTCTCCAGTTTTGCCTCTTGCGGACTTTGCCCTCTTCCCAAAAATTAGGATCCAGCTCAAAGGTTGCCTTTTTGACACCATTGCTGAGATCCAGCGTGAATCGCAGAAAGTGCTTGACTCACTTCGAAAAGAAGACTTTCAAGACACATTCCAGAAGTGTCAGGAACCCTGGGAGCACTGTATTGCTGTGCGAGTGAATTATTTTAAAGGTGGCAGAGTATAAACATAATTAAGTACTTTCTTGAAACCAGAAACTTTTTGATTCCACCTCAAAAATGTGAAATTGTATATTTTATTTGTTTTTAAAACACATTTAACAAAAAAAAGAAATTTGCTTGCAAACAAATGTAGACACTTTGTAACGTTTCCTAGGAATTTAGGAAAAGTTTGCGTATTGAAATAAGTGCTTGAGTTGTTGTTAATTGTTTCTAAGTGTTCAGCAGAGGTCTCATACTGTAACTTCATCAGCATTATTCAACAGCATTAGCATAGGAAAGCATGTTTAATTCAGCCTGTACTAAAGAGCAGAATACACTTCACTGCACTTGTTATAGAGTGTGTTTCACCATGGCACTAAGCATCAAACACACACACACACACACACACACACACACACACACACACACACTACACAAACTCTCTTCTGTATGTGTCTCACATGTTGCATCCTTCCTTTACTGTGAATTTGCATGTTGTCTCTCTCTCTCTCTCCCTCTTGCACCCTCTCTCTCATCTTTCTTTCTATCTCTCTCTCTCTATCTCTCTCTCTCTCTCTCGTTCTCTCTCTCTGTCTCAGACAGTCTGAAAGCCGTGTTATGCATGTCAGGAAGGCAAGGGACAACAGGAGAATGGTAATAAGTGAACACACACACTAATGAGCCCCACAGCAGAACAGCACAGAAAAAGGTCATATCTCTCTCTCTCTCTCTCTCTCTCTCTCTCTCTCTCTCTCTCTTGCTCTCTCTCATACACACACTCAGCAAACATTGCAGCCAAGTGTGACACCCATATTACATATTACAAGCTCGAGTTTATCTTCTGCTTATTGATGCGTATCCTGAAAACAACCGCACTCGTTTTCATGCACATTTTATATGCACCAGTGCTCTCTCTCTCTTTCTCTCTCTCAGTCTCTCACTCACTCAATCGGTTCCTTTCGTTTCATGTTCATCTGTGGTATTGTCCCTGGCAAGGTGATCCTCCCAGAGGAAGGCCGATTGGTTCATTTTGGCCTGACGGATATTTTTAATTACAGACTCAAATTAACTGTTAATGGCATAATAAAATCCTTGCCACGAGTATTCATTTACATGGAGTGTCTGGATCTGAGGGAGAGGAAAGAATATGTGTGTGTATGTGTGTGTGTGTGTGTGTGTGCGTGTGTGTGTGTGTGTGTGTGTGTGTGTGTGCCCATGGTTTAAAGTACTTTGAGCTCCCTCTGGACTCAGTAATGATCATGAGCTTTCAACAGACGGGTTCAGATTACAGCTGTCCTGCTAATGCCATCAGTAAATGATGCATATTCACACACACACACACACACACACACACACACACACACACACACACACACACACGTCCACTTTGTACCATGCAGATTTTGCACTGAGTTGCAGACACCCATTTGGACTTTAATACGTAATGTAGTATTCTCCCTGACTTATATGTTTAATTTCTGATGAGCAATATGAATTCTGTGCAATGAAATGCACACACAATTACACACACGCGCACGCAAAGCGGCAGTAGCGAGTAAAGATAGCACATAGAATATGGCGATGATAATTCAATCAGCTCATTCATCATGCTCGCAGTGTATGTGATTAAAATCGCATAAAGTCTAGAGGTGAACAGACTGCCTGGGCCACTGGAGGCATTTAGATATGCCTAGTAAATGACTCTCCATACGACTTCACACTTTGTCTAGTGCCTGGCTCATGCAAACATTTAGTTTAGAATCAGTCAGATCAGTCAGCAAGGCAACTGTAGGCTCTTACCACATGGAGCTTTAACACATGGAGTTTTGGGCTGTGTCACATTTATAGAAACATGGACTATCTTTCCCAGTAGCCACTGCGCCATGTCTTCAACGCCGTGTCTTTAGGATATTACCATAATTGCATGACACTAATCAGAAACTTGTTTCCTGTTTCACACCATGCACTTCACCTCTTTTCCTGTGTTAGAACTACAATGTTGTATTTCAGCGGAACAAGTGTACCGAATGGTGTACTTCATCTATCACTGCAAATATACCGACCAGGCATAACTTTAGACCCACCGATCAGGAATAACATTATGACCACCAGCCTTATACTGTGTTGGTCCCTTTTTGGTGGCCATAACAGTTCTGACCCATTGAACATTAACAGCATTGAATTTTTCAACAATTTGAGCTACAGGAGCTCCTCTGTTGGATCGGATCTCACTTTTGATAGATACTGACCACATGCAGATCAGAAACAGCCCACAAGAGCTGCAGTTTTGGGGATGCTCTGACCCAGTCATTAAGCCATCACAAACACCCTGGTTAAACTCACTCAAATCCTTACACTTGCACGTTTTTCCTGCTTCTATCACAGCAACTTTGAGGACAAAATGTTTACTTGCTGCCCAATATATCCACACACTAACATGTGCCATGATGTAAAGATAATCAGTGTTATTCACTTCACCAATGTTTTATCATAATGTTAGGCCTGATCGGGTGTATGTATTGTAAATGCGATTATTATACTCGTAATTTGCCCCCAATATTTTGCTCATTTTCACAAAATGTATTCATAATGAAAGTCTAGCAGTTTCTGTGCAGCTGTATGTGTTTTGTACCAGGCTAATCAAGATCTTCCACTCCAACCCATATAAACTATAAGTTAATGGAGCTCACAATGTGTACAGGAAGATTGTCATACTGGAACAGTATTTGAGTCTCCTTGTTCAAGTAAAGGAAGGATATCATACACAATTGTGTGCCTCAGACATTGTGGTAACAGTTTGGGGGGAAACACATATCAGGTGTCCCAGCATTATTATCCACATTGTGTCGGTTCTTCCTGAAAGTTCCTGAAATGACTTATTACTGCATTAGGTAGCAGTGCTGCCTCACAACTCCAGGGTCTCTTGTACACTCCGGTTACTGTGTGGGGAGAATCACATGTTCTCTCTGCATCTTACACAATGTTTTTTCCTGGTTCTACGATTTCCACCCACTTCCCTATATGTGTTCTGGCTTCACTACATTTTCTTTTAGTTTCAATGTGTGCCATTCAGGGCATGTTCTTGTCTCACACCAGTGCTCCAGGGTTCCCAGAATAAGCTCAAGATCAAGGGTTATGGTATTTTAAACTCTGATACAATTTAGGCTTTAGGCTTCCATTAATTTTAAGTGAATGGGTTTTCCATTCTTTTTAATGTTTAATGTTTAAATTTGGGCAAATTGAATTTATCCTATAGATGCAGCAAAGAGTGATAAGGTTGAGAGGGAAAAGAAGGATTTCCATAAGAGTACAGAACAGCAATCTACAAAAACGAAGTCTCGAACTGCTCGGAATGTAAATAATTGGTCAGTCAGGTAGTCTACGGTTGCATGATCCCAAGAAAATGAGGGCATTATTATTCTCCAGCAGGCTTCAGTACAACAGTATGCACTAGACACAGCATCCAAAACGTGCTCACGCTGTTCCTTAATAACAGCTATGTAATAGTATGTTTGGTAGCAAATAATATTGTGTATGTATTAAGTGGTTTTGAACGCAGCCACAGCAGGATGTCAGTTTTCTGAGGAGACGTGGCTGCTTCCCAAGAGAGCGCACTCGATGGCACTCGACCGTCTGACTCAACGGATGCGAAGATGCCAATCAGAGACAGCGCAAGCATAAGAAAACCACAGAACCACTTTTCTGGGATAAAAAAGGGGTTTGTTTTGTTTATTTGTTTGATTTTATTTCTGGAATACACCAACGATGTAAAGGCTGCCATGGTAGAAGAAAAAAAGAGAGAATTCATAAATTCTTCCTTCTAAGTGTTTTCTGAGAGTGCATACACAGGTGTTAACTGTGTGTTATAAAAAAAAAGGTCTGAAATCCAGGCAAAAATTGTTACAAGAATGTCCTGAATTACACTGATTCACAAAGAACTGTAGGGGAAAAAAGTTCCCAGGCTTTTTTGCAATAATTAGACCAAGTGTGCATCAGCAAGGCAGAACAATTTTTTCTTTAGGGAGCGGAAAATTCTCCCAAGTGTAGATTTCAGCCTAAAGGCTTGATTGAAATAAGTTTCACGTAAATTGCTATATGTCCCTGTTATATCCTATAAGTGAGTGGTGGTGAGCAAGTGCATAAAGAAGACCTGACAAAGCAAAACAGAACAAAAACAGGACAAGGTCATAAAACACTATCAAAACAAAACTGTACAAATGCCTCTATGTGAAACAGTTTAAAAACAAGAATGCTTTATTGTGCCATTTTCTCTGGCTTCTTTTTTTTATTTTAACGTTCTCTCTCTCTCTCTCTCTCTCTCTCTCTCTCTCTCTCTCTTTCTCTTTCTCAGAGTCAAATTCTCTTAAGCCAAACAGCTTTGGTGATTAACTGCACTGTGCCCCAGACTATGTGCTTTTACATCCATTCATAATCTCACAGCCAGTGAATAATCGCCACCAATGAAGAAAATTAATTGTCTAGCTGTGAGCAAAAAAAAAAAAAAAAAAAAAAAAAAGATTTACTGTCTTTAATTAATTATAGACTCATTTTCATAGGATGCTGCACTTTGAACACTGCACACTTCATTGACAGCACTTGCTATCATGATTTAATGAACCCCCATTTTGGCTCTTTAAGATATTGCATGTTGAATGTTTAATACCTTTTTAATTAACGTCAATAAGCTTGCAGTTTACCAAACGCCCCCCCCCAAAAAAAAAAAAAAAAAAACGTGCTTTCTCAATCAGAGGATCCTTTAATGTAATGAAACGGCCAGGCCTGTACTGGCATTGTCATATTTTTTGAGACGTATTTAAAATGATTTATTAAAAGTAAAACATCAAATAAACACTCATCACTGGGGAGATTAATAGTATCCGTCGGTCCTTTTTATTTCGGAAATGTCACCGGGTTGTCAAGATTCTCCACCATTGATTACCATATCTGTGAAGCAAGAGTCAAGGTCTGCATTGATATAGTGGTTTAAATAAGAAAAAAATAAACATTTTAAAAAATAAAGCTGAATATATTATTATGGGTTACATGATCAAATTCAAAAACACTCATTTCCATATTTTACCATTAAGTTGACATCATTGGTTGCCAAATATTGGCATTCTCAAAGTAAGCAGCATGTACCTTGGATAAGATGCAAATTTTTATAAAATATGCAAAACAGGCATGCTTATATACACACATTCACACCTTAGGTCAGGTTTAATGTAATCATTTCAATGTAATCATGCATTTTTTTAGGAGGGATGAAACCAAAGAACTAGAAGAAACCTATGTAGACAGAAAAAAAAGCTTCATAAAATTTGAACCATGGACCCCAAAACCAATTTGATGGCAATTATAATGACTTTTTTTCCGCATTAAACAGTAATGTCTACGACCCATACCAATACAATTTATATGTCCAGGATGATATATGAAATGTTGATGTGTTAGTCTCTGATCCCTCACCCAGACATAAAATAGCCTTGTAACAAACAAATAAAAAATAATGATAAAATAAATCCCTTTGTTTCAATTGCAAACACACACGTTTTAATGAGAGAGAAAAGTTTCATCAGGGCCTCTGTACCATCAAAGTCCAGCCTCCAGGGTCTCAATTATAGTCGTACACAAATACAGATTCTTAGACTCTGGTAAGTGTGTATCTACATGTGCATTGTGTGTATTATTTACAGTATATATACTGATTCCAATTAAGATCAATAGTTTAACACTAGCTAGACATTTAAGCATGTGTTTGTGTGCAATACTTGAACAAGAGATCAATAAAGGCTATTATTTAATAAAGTCCAAGTGATGGTTAGGGAAATTAGAGTGTTTCTGGTGTTATTAAGCATTAGTACATCGAGTGTTGGACTGCGATAAAGTTTGGAAAGGGAACACAGATATTTAGTGCCAAATGCAACACCAGCACTATGTTTGGAAAGAGTAAATAATGTAGTGATGGATCCTTTGCCAGTTAATAATGCAGTAAAGGCTGCTTTGCCAGAGTCCTACAAAGGGGCTTTTACTGTTGGCCATAATACTCTCGTTTCTACCGGGATAATTTCTGAGCTCGTTCAAAGGAGTCCATGTTCATCAAAGGCTTGTTTTCACACAAATACACCTTTGAGTTCCTTAAAAAAAAAGCTGCAGCTCGATACATCATGTCTGCTTTGCACACACTTTTTTTTCAACAAAAAAAAAGATAAACAATAGATATAATTCAGCAGTTTTATGAGTGTTTATTTTTCACCTGAGTTCATGTGAAGTGAACCTGTGACCCCCGTTTTCAGTTCCGCACACTGCACCTGTGTTTAAAAAAAGCTTTTTACATCTGACCAAATGTACCAGGCTTAAAACAGCCTTGGATTCAGAAAAAAGTGTAAAATAAATGCTTGCGTAGTGCAGTTTATGAAAAGCAAACTTGTCACAGCTTGGAGACTCTGTGGGAGCCTTTGAGGCAGTCATGACTCACCTTTGGCTATTGTGCAATTTGTGTGTGACCTCCTTGCTTCATGGGGCAACAATGAATTATCAGATTGACCCATGCAATGGTCTAGGAAAGGAAAGATCAGGGCAGTATTCATTGTAGCAGTATGGGTGTATCAGGGTGTCTGTAGACGTATGCATTGCTAGAGACTCAAAGCACTTTTGTACGTCGCTCTGGAAAAGGGCGTCTGCCAAATGCTGCAAATGTAAATGTAAATGTATAATAGTGTAATGGCGATTGAGACCTGGCAAAAGACGTCCTGTTCTACTCTCGGCAGACTCTGAGAATAAAATACACATTCATGTCATCGGCTTGCAAGACATGCTATTAAAACTGGGCCTTAATTCTAAGACACTTTTTATACGCAGCTAACAGAAATCCCTCTAGGCCCTACACACAACACATACCCACACACACGCACACATAAATGTCAGCTGGTATGCCTCTCATAATGAGGGCATCAGCAGTGATTGTGCCTGATAGCTCTGTGGCTGATAGCGGTCTCTTTCCTGTCATCTGCACATTTTACCTGTTACCACAGTGATATACAACTCAAGGAACAGAAGAAGGCTTTTAGGTACAGTGGTGCATCAAGATCATAGTGCCTGATACACATGCTCACATGCCCTGACTGATATATGACTTCAGTAAAAGAGAGAGATGGCAGGAGAGAGTATGTACAATATACTACCACACAGAATGCAAATGTACAGGGACTTCCCTTAATCTTTACCTGTTGCAATTATACAGAACAATAGTTTGTAGTCCATAATCCAATGCATATAAAAAAAATGCATACACTGATGACACTATTTTAAGCCAAAATAATAGTGCCATGAGTGTCTGTCCCATAGTATATTGTTCATTATACCACCGCATGGTCAAATTTTCATATCGGACTGGTCTAAAGGGTGTAACATAAATGGCAGATTTTCATTAATATGCTGGTTCTAATACATTATTGTTTCTATAGTAGCAGCTCCACATAGTCTAAGCCTAATTGCAAGCAAATATAAAAATCTGTTGTTTGCTAAATGAAAACCTACACTGATCAGACATAACATTAGGACATTATAACATTTGAGTGAGTGAATAACACTGATTACGTCTTCATCATGGCACTTCTTAGTGGGTAGTATAGATTAGGCAGCAAGTGAATTAGGCAGTCAAAGTTGATGTGTTAGAAGCAGGAAAAATGAGCAAGCGTAAAGAGTTTGACAAGGGCCAAATTGTGATGTCTAGATGACTGGGTTTCCAAAGCTGCAGGTCTTGTGGGGTATTCATGGTTTGCAGTGGTCGGTATCTTTCAAAAGTGGTGCAAGGTAGGAACAGTGGTGGACCGGTGTGAATCAGTGTGGTCCGATCCAACAGACGAGCTCCTGTAGCTCACATTGCTAAAGAAGTTAATGCTGGTAATGCTCGATGGGTCAGGACTGTTTTGGCAATAAAAGAGGGACCAACACAATATTAGGCAGGTGGTCCTAATGTTATGCCTGATTGTTGGTGTAAATTTACTGATGTGGTGAAGTTTTCTTTTCTTTGAAATTAGCTGTATGTAACATTAACAACATCCTCTCTTTTGAAGCTTTCCAATGTACAATATTTTTTTTCCTGGTTTATCTGTAACAAGCTGTGTTTTGGTCTCATTAGTTTCAAGGGGAAAAGGAGTTGAAGGTGAGATGACAGAGCAAATACACCTGTGCTTTGGGTCAAACCATATCATGTCACCTCAGCATGGATTATTATAATATATTATTCTTATTTATTTATTCATTACAATATATTGAAGCATTTTAATATAAAGCAAATTAGTAAGTATTGATCAACATGCTGCTGGAAGATGTGCAATTTTTTCCGCAGGTGGAGATTACCTAGGTGTATCATACAACCCCAATTACAAAAAAATGGTTCACGCTTTAAAATTTAAATAAATAAAAAAATTCAATGATTTGCAAATCTCATAAATCCATATTTTATTCACAATAGAACAGTTGGAGAAACATTAACCAGTTAGGTTCACTCTAAGATGGTAACCTATGATAACTGGGTATAGGCAGAGTTTCTTAGAAGTAAAGACTGTGTCTACAAATTGTGGAACAATTTCAAAATAATGTTCCTCAACATAAAATAAAAGAGTTGAATGCTTTATCATTTACAGTAAAAAACATTGTCAAAAGTTGAATCTAGAGAAGTTTATGTGCATCATCACTGTCCCAACTTGAGATGTTTTGCAGCTGTCCCATTTTTTCCTTAAATTGGTATTTATTCTCATTTTAAATATTAGATTTTTTTTTGTTTAGTTTTGAAAAAATATGGATTTGTGAGATTTGTAAATCATTGCATTGTGTTTTTAATTTACATTTTACACGGTGTCCCAACATTTCGAAATAGGGATGTACTTGATTGTTATTATTATTATTATTATTATTATTATTATTATTGTTATTATTAATATTATTATTATTATTCTTACTGCACTGCGTTGCGGTCAACCTCTACTTTGCAAATAACAATAAAGTTTTAATGTATGGTTTCTTTGCAATTAAAACTGACTTTAAAAGCAGCAGCCTGGTTTATATTTATCAAAACTGATTGTTTACACAGTAAATTGCAATGAAGCATAAAAGCAGAACAAGGAGAGAAGAATAGTTTGTCTGCAACCTTTTATTGTGTTTTTTAACACCCAACAATTTCCTGGACTATGGCCAAGGCTTCATCTTATTTGCATGTTATTAACATAAATACAAGCTCATATTCCTATCCAATTCAACAGATTTCCTACGATTCATTTTCATAGAGCAAGATAAAGTGAAGGATGTGTTATAAATTGCTACGAGATCAGTTTAATATGCATGGCTCAAGGTCACTTGTAGTACTCAAGATGTAGTCAGAGTGTGCATGGTGTGAAAGTCATGGTCCCGAATTACACATTACTGCTTTCCATGCACGCGCATGCTTGATGAAGGGAATAAGCTAATTATTAAGCAATTCATGTTTGTGGGAAAGCCACAATGGTGTGAGGCTGCTGAATTACAGTTGTTCTACAAGTGCTACTCTACACACCCATTGTGCTACAGACTGAGGTGTGTATCCCATGACTGTCAATCCCAACAAAAAATTTGATCATCCCAATCTACACCTACAGCTATTTGTGTCTGTACTGTCTGCTATATTCTCAAATGAATTTATCGGATCTCTTTCATGACCTCCTGGTGGTGAAGAGGCTTACATACTCAAGACAACGTCATAGACATTGTAATGCTCCTAGAAATGCCACCTTTGGTGAACACATTTAGTGAGAGCTGTTAAGCAAATTGCAGTCCTGAAGCCTTCTATTATTAGTCCATGCCTTCACAATGGTTACTCCCGGAGCAAGGGGTTATTATTTGCTAAATGAAGGGTGGGGGTAAGGTGTAATGCCAGTCAGGCAGCAGAAAGGTTATTGACAATTGTTTCTACACTATATGGATTCCAGTGGTCTAAATTCTTCAAAATCACTGATATATACAATATATTTTGGCCCATGAATATGTATTAAATTATTCCCAATAGTCTATTTTTTTCATAGCACTTGTCTCAGGTCCTGCTGCACTACTGAGTCAAAATTTTGATTAGAGTTTCCATCCAATCAGCTTTTATCCGTCACATCATATCGCCAAAAGGCCACTAAAATTGAACAGTGCTGGCTCTTGTTAGCTTTAATGAAAGCTGGACATCATAATGACAGGTCAGACACAACAGTTCCAAACAGTTAAGCTTTCTCATGAACCATTTATACTTTTCAAAAAATTTGCACAAAGATACACAATTTGCCTTCATTTCAAAACCGTAATGCCCAAAATAAATGCACAAAATCTTTTAGCATTGTGCTAGAGATGATGTATGCAGGCGGCACAGCTGTGGCTGCAGTGAAAGGAGACTTGTTGAATTGTGTTAACTGGGTTTTTTGTGTTAGTTATGGCATTTATTCTCACTGTATTAGATACTTGTCTGTGGTGCAGCGCTCTGTTGTACTGCATTTCTCTATAGCATTAATGGTTTCTATAGCAATAGTGTCATAATGATGGTATTATGAGGTTGAATTGATTCAGTTAGGACACCGTTGAAGGTGTGAGATACACGGCCTGCCACTGATGGATGCTATAGAGAGATGTGACTAATGTGACTAGCGAGCAATGGATGTCTTACCCCAAATCTATTAGATATTAAACTGCTAAATAAATAAAGACTATCATTTATGGTTAAAGTAGAATATACTATATGGAGAAAAATTGATATGTGCTTTTATGAACACCCAATTCCACATGTGGTCTCTATTTGCTAAGTAGAGACCATATGAGGTCTGGGGTGCAGTTAGTCCTCCAGTTCATTCCAAAGGGGTTCAATAGGTAGTGTAGATACTTGATCTTTAAGTTTTAGAGTAAATAGACACATGCAGACACTTAAATATAAAAAAGTTTTGGCAGCCAATTTCAGGATTCATTGTGAACATCTGCTCAGATATTTACCATCTTATCTTCATCTTTTTTTTTACTGTTTTGGGGGGAACGCTAAGATTTATGGTGCAGTAGGGAGCATATCCCCTGAGCCACAATCACATGGAGTCTAGTAAAATAAGTGTGTGTGTGTGTGTGTGTGTGTGTGTGTGTGTGTGTGTGTGTGTGTGTGTGTGTGTGTGTGTGTGTGTGTGTGTGTGTGTGTTTGCCTTCATTTTTTTTAATCTTTATGCTTTATATACTCAGTGCAACTGAGAAACTTTCTCCACCCAAACAGAAATGCTTCCCACTTTGCTTCCTTTTTCTTCCTCCCACTATAATTTAATCTCCAGCATCTCCTCCAACGCAGCGGCACCCGTGTCTGCCTGCGGCCCAATTTAAAACAATCTCTGCAGAGCATAGATGATTTGAGAATATATGAATACATCTAGCATATGAAAGAACTGCAGGCCTGAGTGTTTTATGAAGGAAGAAATCAGCTTGTGAGTTACTCATAAGAGATTTAGTCACTGTGCGGAGGCCCTTCTTTCGCCAAAAAAGTACTTATTTCGCGATCATTTTGCATTTCCTTTATTCCATTAAATTGTTATTTTTACTGCATAATCTGTTTGCAACTGCACGATTTGAGGTCCAGAGATACATGCGAACTCATTTTCTCAATTAGCTTCTTAGGGTTATCTAGAACCTCCGAGGCGAATTTACCTCTGACTACAAAAAGAATGAGCGAAGTAGGACAAGAACATATTTGTTCGAGGTGTGATGTCAGTGCTACTAAAATACTAATCATAAATAGCGATCAGCTCCACTTTTATCCTCAACCACCGAACTGACATGCTCACTCAGGCTCAAACTGCATTTAGTTAGAATTGTTCCTATTTTGTATACAGGGTAGAGGATAATGTTGTTGTGTATATGTGATAATGGTTTATTGTTTCTTTATATAGAGAAATAAATTAGATTTAGCAGAGTGAATACACTACAATTGGGATAATCATGATCACACAGTACTCCTTAAAGGGTAATACTAAATATACAGTTGTTCCTGGCAATATTTTTTTTTTCTTTGATTGAATTAAGTATAATAAAACATATTTTTAATAATAGATCTAGCAACATTAAAAATAGAAAAATACAATAAGGTTAATCTGTTCCTGCCATGCTAGACAAACAAAAAACATGAATTTAAATGAAGTATACTGTTGCCTATAGGCTGTTAAATAATATCAAAATAACACTTATTTTATTTTAATCAGACACAATGTGCATACTGCTTTTGCATGTTGTGCTAGCACCGTGCAAATGGAAATCCATACAGTACATAAACACACAAAACAGTCTGTAGAAGTTCCAGTTTATCACTATTAGTCTTTTTCTTAAGCACTAAGCAAGTTTACATTTCCAAAGAAATGTCACTGTCACTGTACATTTCCATAAGTTGGTAGAATGTCTTATCCTAAACGAACAGTCATTTGCAACAGCAACATGCAACAACAACCCAATGAAAAACATATCAAAACATCAGCAATGTGTTCCTGCATGTTAACAGCAAAGGTATATAGGGTATAATCAGGCAGAAACATGATGAGAAAAAGAAGTCATGCTTTGGAGAAGTAATGGAGTAGTGTTGTTGAGAAAGTGAAATGGCCAGGCCAAGTCACTCTACCATTCCATTTTTTTTTTTTTTTACTTTTTGAGAAATGGGTTAATGAAGAGATTTCAACCCAAATATTAGATGTAATCATTTTTCACTTAAATAAAAATCACTCCTATAAACAGTGATTACAGTAACCATTAACATTTTCTTAATCCTATTAATTATATCCCATAGTGTAATGTAACAAAAAGAAAATAGCGGATCGGTTTTAAATCTTCTGGAAAGCAAAAACAAATCCAAACAAATCCAAAAGCCAAAAATCCAGCATATAACTATCCCACCCACCCCATCCATGTCTATACTATGAAATTAATGTTGAAATATTAATTTACCTGACTCTTTCTCTATAGCAGTGAACAGGCTCACCAACACTTCTCCAAATTAGCATTTATCTGACTAGCCGCTAGTCATTAACATCACTAAGTGCTGATGATTATTCAAACATTCTTAATTCGAGACAGACTGGAAATATTAGGGGCTCCACTGAATTCCAAACATTAGGGCAAATGGAGAGTAAATAATTTTTAGAAGCCTTCTCCCAAAGGGGATGAAATGTGACTGGAATGCAGCCATGTTTAAAAAATGGCTTAATTTCCCCCTGACTGTGAAAAGGCTATAAAATCCCCACAATAGCCTTCTAACGTCAAACAATTAGCTCTGTTGACACATTCTCATATTTGACAGGAAACAGCCTCTTTGTGTGTGTGTGTGTGTGTGTGTGTGTGTGTGAGTGTGTGTGTATGTGCATGCGTGTGTGTGTGTCAGCATGCACAAGCTCATCACAATGTACCACCACAATACTGTTTGATTTTAAATATATATATATATATATATATATATATATATATATATATATATATATATATATATATATATATATATATTTATATAGAGTGTATATAGTGTATATGTGTGTGTGTGTGTGTGTGTGTGTGTGTGTGTGTGTGTGTGTGTGTGTGTGTGTATATGTATAACAATCTTTTACTCTCTCACTTCAGTTGTCTAAGCTGCGCTAATGTTGCCTCTCTCTCACACTCTCCATGAATAGTGTTGTTTGACTTATATCTCACTTCTAATATTTATGCATCCAGCTTTTCCATTGTCTTCTGATATATCACAAGACAGTTTTGCTGGCAACCATACTATTTCTTACTATCTCATTTTCTCACAGCCAGTAATGAATCTTTCTCTTATTCATTCTCTCAAGTTCCCACTGTATCACTGCTACTGAAAAAATCCGTCCGACAGTCTCCTGCCAATAGCATTGTCTCTCTTACTTTGTCTCACTGCTACTAATGCATCTCCAACTACTGTATCTCACTGCCACTAATGCTGCCTCTCTAACATTACTACTTCCAACAGTCACCTGCCAATAGCATTGTCTCTCTCACACTTTCTTGTGGCAGCTAAATAATTTTACTGTTTTACTGCCATAATACCTGACTCTAGCTTTTGTTTCAAGGCCAATAATTGTGTTTCTTTCACACTGTCTGACTTCCACTAATGCTGTACCCTTCTCCAATGTCTTATTGATAATAATCCTGACTGTTTTAAACTGTCTTACAAATTTGCTACTTTTTTCTCTACTCTCTAATTACTAATCATTTTCTCGTACACTCCTACTGTCCCCCTGCCACAAGCAGTATCTGTTTTCCCAATGCTCCACTCGTTGTAATGCTGCACAGTAGTGTAGAACTTGTAGTATACTACTGAAATAGAGGTCATATACCTTCTTTGTAAACAGTTTTAACCCCATACATTTGCTCTACAGCCTTCTAGGGCAAGAGAAACTTGATGGGAATGGTGCTGTTGGGAATCACACAGACTGTCTGCTTGCATCAGAATCAAATGAAGCATCAAGGACATCATTTTTAAATTTCAGAACATATTGGGCTTCTGTTCCTCTGCTCCTTGGTCCATAGCTAAATGGACAGATTTAGATCAGCACATGGACAGAAGACTACCTCTTAGAAGTGCAATGAAGAATACCAAATTGTGTGACCCAAAAGCCTGAGCTCACGGTTTAATCAGAGTCTGAATAATTAAGGATTATTGAATTCCCTCCACTGTGTATTGTGACATTCGTGTTCCTCCAGCACAAAATGATGCAATACCCAGAAATCAGATGATATGCCTTTTTCTGAATAAAGGGTGTATTAATATTATATCCATACTGGCTGTAAAGTGTCCATATGCAATTTTATATGGTATATAATAACATCCAAAATGGATTACATTTTGAGACTATGGATAAATTTAGGTGAATAAGCTTCAGTATTTAGCATTAACAATTCATATAAAAAAAGAATATCCTCAGTATAAACCTTCTCCAGTAGTCTCAAGTGCATTGATGCGTTTTTATATGTGTATAGAGCTTGGAGCGACATGTCGTCCCCATCACCAGAGAGGAAATGTAGAGCGCAGAGAAGCAAAGTAATCCCCTTTAAAAAATCAGCCCGTACTGTATCCATCACTCACACATACATTTCTTGGTTAATCTCATACCAGCTGCATTATCTGGCAATCCAGACTACAGCAGATTTCAAATCTGGCTGGCTGAGCTCTGGTCTGGCTCGGCTTAGTGGAGTTTAACATCTGCTACACGCACTCGTCTACATGCAAATGCACACAAAAGGGATACGTTTTATGAAAAGAAGCTTGTAATTAAAAGCTAAGAGATGGGTCCTGTGATTTTTTTTGTCACATCTAAGGCTGTCACTCCTCTATTGATTTAATGTATACATTTTTTGATCAAACCGAACTTCCCAAAATAAATCAAAACAAAGTTTTAAAACTTGACTAGCATGAACCTAATGTCCCAATGCCGAGTTTACCCTAAATAGCACATCAGTTCATCAAAGGGCAGTTTAGCTTAGCCGATCAACCTTCAATGTGTTTTTGGGAGGTCAGAGAAAACCGGAGAACCCTGAGGAACCCAAGGTGAACACATAGTATGTGAAATGCCACACAAGCACTAATCTGTGCTGAATGAAACTAGGAATCCTGGGGATGCGAGGCAGCAATGCCAAAATCCCACCCTGGAACCACTTCCTGATTAATTGCTGTTAAAGTAACGGCATGAAAGGAGTTTTTCTTTGAAAGTGGTATATCCTCCCGTTTCCACCTCTACAACCGCTCATGCTTGACAGAGAAAATTAGCAAGTACTCGAGTACTATAAATCCTTCGAGTGGCTTTCGGTGCACTGATCCTGACTTTTTAAATAGACTATTGTGTTTTTGCCCTCAACAAAACTTCAAGGGCAGTAAGTAGCTGACTTACAACTAAGCTCTTAGACTAGCATTATGGTATTCACTTTATATTCACTTTATATACTAAAACAACATGACAAGTGCACTTTCGTAGCTGGTATCTTCTTACACATGATGAAAAAGAAGCTTCGAATACATTATGCTTGTGTCTTCTTGTCTGTTTTAAATAGAAATACGTAAAGCATCAATGATGTAATCATTTTATTTGAAATCTATTGACTGTGTTGCCAAAAAGTGCACATATATTCAGAAACACTAGCATTTAAAATTTGCAATCAAGCATGGGGTTAAATATATAAATAGCCGACTAACACTTAAATCGCAGAGCAGTGAAGTGCAGAATGTAAATGAGGAATGGCAGAGAATTCGCAACCTGTCAAATGCAACCATGCACAAAGTGCACATTTTTCCTCACTGCATACTTAGCCCATATTGTTTGTGTAGTTTTGTGTAATGATTTGTTTGCGGAACGTGATCCCTGCCCCGTCTATTTTTAACAAATTGTTACATAGCGCCGGAGAATGCAAGCCTCACACCCAAGAGCTTTATCTAGTTAATCCGTTTTCCCAGACGCTCCAACTGAGAAAATCCATTTCACACTTTTACAGTTTTAGATATGTAGGCACATGTAGAGTCTTTTGAGAGCTCGCCTAAATAAGTATCAAAAGAAGGTCATGTGAGAGAAAAAGTAAAAAGTATGGGAGTAAGAGGCAATCTGGCTTCGTGAAGTGCAAAATTGACTGATACTGATATTGGGTTCCAAATATTGCTGATTAGTTTTAGAAAATATGTGTTATTATAATAAATAAATTGTATTATGGAAATATAATTGATGCAATATCACAACTGGTATGAATTTAGATACTGAAAGTTCATTATGTCTACTGTAATAATTAAGGTAACAAACTAATTGAAGAGGTAAATGCATCTGTTTGTTTTATGAAAGAGTCAATAATAAATGCTAAGTTAGAAAATGTCACTATGAGCATCGCATTAATGTGTTGTTGCAGCTCATTTATTCATATACAGGAAAAAATAAAAGTGCACATACATGAAAACAACTGGCTTTCAGGCAAACACTGATATGAACTGATGTGACCTGGCAAATTCCACTTGCACCGAGCTATAATACAACTGGTCTCTGTGCATACTTGTGATAATCCCTAGTTATCTGTGCTGTGTCAGGCAATGTAACAGGCCTTCAATGAAAATGTGTCAAATCTGATCCAATACAAATCCAGTACTTTCAGCCAATGTCACGTCTGATATACATTTTCTCAAAGCAGCTTAGTAGAAATGCATAAATTCTGGATATAAATTAAAAATAATATAAAATATAAATATATACCTAAAAAAGTACTTTGAGCAAATAAAAATGCGTGAGAAATGGAACGTTTAAAATTACAAGTGACAACAGAAAAATTATATAATAGTTTAAACAAAGACACAGACAAGAAACTACCGCCAAATAAGTGGATGACTGGAAGTTTGTTTAGTCTCTGCCTTTTTATATTATTATTATTATTTTTAAACTTGAAAATATTCACAACAATGCCAGGAGTATAAAAACAAGAAACTAGGGTTAATGCAGTGTCAACGTGGCTTCTTGGTACTGGAAATACGATTTGTTTGATGGCTAGCATCTAACACGTGGATTCTTTAGCAGGTTTTTTAAACTTCAAGTGTTTCTCATAAAATGAGAAAATCCTGACAATTCCACATAGGAAGGAAGGAATGAAGACTTTTGTTAAAGTATGCTATTTAATAAGTAGAACAGTCAAGTAGGTAAGAAAATTTAATATGAAATGTAAAACACACACACACACACACACACACACACACACACATCTGTATTACTCAAATAGTGTCTAACAAATGTAAACAATTGAATTACATTTTTCCATTTATATTATTATATTTAATCAATTTGTGCCAATTTAATTGATTACTTAATGCAATCAATATAATAAAACAGTGTATTGCATTCATTTGATTTATTCTGTTTAATTTATATTTTTCTTGCCAATATCACCTCTGGTTTGCTCATTGAAAGTGCAACTTAAAGAAATGTTTCTAAAGTTCCAGAACAAGAAGGAGCATGTGAAACTAAACTCTGTCCAAAAGTGCTAGTTGTATTGTCATTGCTAGTGCTCAGATTAGCTCTGAGTCACTGCACGGTGATGACACACTGTGGAATGATACACCTCCCTCTCTATATCCACTAAACTGTATAGCCAAGTGAAGTGTCTGAATATCACTCAAAGGTTTTTGAGTACTTTTAAGGAAACTACTTTGAGCTAGATGCTACTTTACTCACAGACACAAAGCTTTCTGATAGGAAAAGATGCTGTTTGTGCTTCCTCTTTGCTCTCATTTTCTAGGTATGAGACCATACTATTTATATAAACACTACCTGTCAGACAGAACAGGTCTCTGAGTGATACCGTTTCACTGCTCTCAGGGCCAGCAATTTGTTTATTTGTTAAAACTAAATAGAAGCACTGAATAAACTGTGCCTGGTTTTAAAAAATATATATAGCAGGGCCAGCTGAAAGTTTGAATATCATTTACTACATATACTATATGGACAGAAAATTGTAGACACCTGACAATAAGTGTTCTTATACACTTTTAAAACATTGCATTTAACAATAAGTCCCTATTTGTAATAATAATCTCCTCCTTTTGTTTGGGAAGATGTTTCACTAGATTTTAGAGTGTTCCTGTGGAGGTTTTTGCTCATTCAGCCTTAAGGGCATCAGTAAAGTAAGCCCTGAGCTGCAGTCAGAGTTCTAATTCATCCAAAAGGTGTTTAGTAGGGTTGAGTCAGAGCTCTAGAAAAGGCCACTCAAGATCTTTCACTCCAATCAATGTAAACTATATATTCATGGAGCTCACTTTGTGCACAGGGGCAGTGTCATGAAGGTTTGTCTCTCAATAAAGAAAAAAAGTAAAAGCATAAATAGAAAATTGTGCTATAATTCCTCCCAGCAGAGTTTTAGGGTGATGATATCTCAAGTTTGCAATATGTTGAAGCAGGATATTAATTGATAGAGACTTCAAAGCACTTTTACACCGCTCTGGATAAGGGCGCATGCTAAATGCCGTAAATGTAAATGTCGTAGGTCAAGTGAATCGAAAATGTAACACTACAGCAGTCAAAGACATTCTATACAATTTTATGTCTCCAGCTTGTGGAGTTTAGGAAGAACCACATGTGGCTGGGAAAATCAGGTATTTCAAATCTATGTCCATATACTGTGTAGTGTATATTTAATTGAATATGCTGTGCATTTCATTGTCAGGCCTAATTCTATACATGTCTTTTAATTGCCCCAGATTTCTCTATCAGACATGCACAATGTCTCACATTCAGTGCCAGAATTACATTCATCTATGTCTTTTCTTTTTATTACAACCAAAAATTTGTGAGACATTAGTGAAACATTGTTACAATGTCATTAGCATTGAAGATTAGTCATCGTTCGTTACACACTAGCAGTAATCAGAAATTAACAAGCGATTAAATCAGAAGGATGTTGAAGCAAAAAAATTATGAGTGGTGACTGGTGAAGGCAAAATTGTCTTTCCCCCCTTAGAGAAATTGCGACACGCACGTTTGCATTCGGGCGTACATATGTGTGTGTGTTTCACCAGTGGGGGCTGATTCACTCAAGCCAGTTGTTATTGCCATTTAGTTTTCAGTACATGTCACCAGTTTGTCTCTCTTCCCTTCTCTCAGCTAAACGATGGATGGCTAGCCTCAGGCGAATATCATTCTCATACTAGGCACTGCTCAAGCCTGGGGCTGCGTCCTGAAATATTTTTAGCTTCCTCTTTTTCGCTCGACGCTGCCCTCTAGAGGCCGCAGGAACGGACCTGCGTGAGCAGTGGCGGGATTGTTGGATTAGTATACGCTTCACATGCTCACAAAGAAGGTCCGATGAGAAAGCATGAAAGGAAGAATTTTTTTTAAATTATCGCACACTCTTCACGTCATCCTTTCCTTTTTAACGAGTCTCTGCTCACTGACCTTTTCTCGAAGTGCAAAGATTTGGAGCTCTATTGTACAGCATGCAGTCCGTGGCCTTAGAAAGAGAAAAAAGAGCACTTGACACTTCTGTCTCCGAAGCATCACTAATCAATCTTTTATGGCACCTCCTAGCTTAGTGCACCTTGACTCAGAAGGGTGATTTCACTAGTGCTGCTATTTAAACTTCACATGCAGGTGAGCTGCAAAAGTAAGAAGAAAAAGATCTAAAGCAGGGGTGGGGGGTAGGAGGGACATTAGAAGGGAGAGTGAAAGAAAGCAAACATGAGGTGCGAGAAAAAGATGAAGTGAAAAGTGAGACTGGACAGAGAGGCCTTTTTTCTTTTTAATGAGATAAGTTTACACACCTCATTAATTAGCACACTTGGAGCCAGAGTCGAGGCGTTTCGAACTTCCAAACAAAGCAGCTGCCTCGACGATGTGGGCTTTATTTATTTATACTCTGACGTATCTGTGCCTGTGCTGCACAGCGGGAACACTCTTTGGGCTCTAATTGCCTCAATATTTGCTGAATTGATTCTTCGTTCAGTTCAAACGTACTGATCCTAGGTTTTAACACTAGCTTCTCCTGAACTATCCGGCTGAATCTGGGGGAATCGAAGGGCTTAGCGCTTTTTAGCTGTTTTTCCATTGCTTTTAAAAAGGGATTTTATTGCCTGTAACACAAACTATTGGCTCTTTGATACATTATACCGCCAAAAGATCCTGATCCCTGATCAATCAAACCCATATGTGCTTGTTGAACACCCTCTCTAGATTTAGTCCTTCTTTGTTGTAATAATACCCTCCACTTTTTTGGGAAGGCAATCCAATAGATTTTAGAAAATGCTTCTAAGGATTTGCCTTTTCAGCCACAAAAACTCTTAGTAAGGTCAGGCACTGATGTTGTGTGAGGAAGTCTGGTGCATAGTCAGCAGTCCAGCTCATCCCAAAGGTGTTCAATGGGGTAAGGGTAACAGTGCCAACCTTGACAAACCATGCCTTTAAGGACCGTGTCACTTTCTCTACAGGGGCGTTGTGATGCTTTAACAGGTTTGGATTCCACCTCATGTGGAGTTTGGACATTGGACCTCTTTGAGTGTTTAAAGGCTCTGTCATGGAGAAGCTGGTGTTGGATCTGTGATAATCGCTAATGTTGAGCTATTTTATAAGTTGCTCAGTAGCTCCTGGTTTCATAACCTCAAATGACTGTATAAGACTGTAGAAAGGACATTACTCATAATCTTACATTCCAGTGCTCATGTTAGTTCTCACTTTCCAGTGTTCTGTATTGTTTAAAGACTATAATCACACTCTTGATGTCACCCAAATGAGGATATGTTCCCCTTTTGAGTCTGGTTCCTCTCAAGGTTTCTTCCTCATAACATCTAAGGGAGTTTTTCCTTGCCACAGTCGCCATGGCTGCTCATCATTCATCTTAACTCTTAAATTCTGTAAAGCTGCTTTAAGACAATGTCCGTTGTGAAAAGCGCTATAGAAATAAACTTGACTTGACATGATAATGTGTAGCTATTTACCGTGACAAAGACATTCAACAATCAACTGATACAGTCAAATGATTTTAAATGTGCTAAATAAAAACAGAGACGATTATACATTGTATACAACGACCAGGCATAACATTATGCCATTATAACATTATAACCAGTAAAGTAAATAACACTGATTATCTCTTCATCATGGCACCTGCTAGTGGGTGGGATATATTAGGCAACAAGTGAACATTTTGTCCTTAAAGTTATTGTGTTAGAAGCAGGAAAAATGGGCAAGCGTAAGGATTTGAGCGAGTTTGACAAGTGCCAAAGTGTGATGGCTAGACGACTGGGTCAGAGCATCTCCAAAACTGTAGTTTTTGTAAGGTGTTCCTGTTCTGCAGTGGTCAGTATCTATAAAAAATGGTCCAAGGAAGGAACAGTTGTGAACCAGTGACAGGGTCATGCACGTTGGTAGAGAAGGGAGACCAACACAATATATTTTATACCACACCATACCGCACACAGACACTTGAAGGACAATCATATAAAACACCTTAAATTGTTTACTGTTTTACTGTTTACTGCCATACGCATATTTTGTATATACAACTTTTTGTATCATATATATCTTTATATATTTTAATATTTTATATAGTGTTATACTTTATTTATCTGCCTTCTTTTTCTGTATTTTTATTTTATTTTTCTCCCCATCCTATTCCCTCATGCCGGACCGTCGTAAAAAGCATTTCACTGCATGTCGTACCGTGTATGTATGTGTATGTGGCAAATAAAATTTTATTTTATTTTATTGAAATTTGATTTAAAATATTAGGCAGGTGATCATTAAGTTATGCCTAATTGGTTACATTATACATAGATGACTTTACCAGCCATATGTGATTCTTCCCCAAACTGTTACCACACATTTGAAGTCACACAAATTTATAGGACTTCTAGGACACCTATATTCCTAGCAGAGCCAAACATGTTCCAGCATGACAATGTTCCTGTGCACAAAGCAAACTCTATTAAGATATGGTTTACAGGGTTGTAGTGGAAGATCTCCTGCTATGGTGCTCTGATCATAACCCTACTGAACACATTTGGGATGAATTGGAACCCTGACTATACCCCAGGCCCTCTCACCTTCATCAGTAACTGACTTTACTATCACCCTTGTTGCTGAGGAACACAAATGTCCACAGACACACTCTGAAATCTAGTGTAATATCTTCCTGTCAACACCACACGCTAACCCTAATCTTAATCTCAATAAACAAAGCGGAATCTTCTGGCTCTTTAAGTGTATCAAAGCTATAATATTTGGTTTATGCTATTTTACAAAGATTCAGGTTGGGTGTGTGCTAGAAATCATGTTAATTTTCTAACATCTGAAGATATAAGAAAGCAAACAAATTCACTTTAACCTGTTTGAAATGGCACAGTAAGACTTATAGACAGAATCTTTTAGCAAAAATGATTGATTATGAATACATATTAGTATGTTTAAATAGTTTGATTTGTATCAAATTAATTAAATGTTTTATTTTAAGTTTACACAATAAAAAAAAAAGTTAAAATGCTCAGAATTGTGAGCACAATCATTCTCAGCTAAACCTTAAGTATGATAAAGGCATTACTTAAGCACTCTGTATTGATTGTTAAATAAAATGTGAAGCATATGAAAGACTTTCTGTCACTTTTCTAACTACTGGATGCATTTTTTCAGTAAAAGTTCAATGTCAGTATAATTAGCAATCATTACTATGCATTTAATCTCTCTTAGTGCAGTACGGAAATTCAATTTCTGCAGCCTAACAATTACACCCCAACTGTATTTCCTCCACCATCTCATCTGTCTGAGATGAAAGCTTTTCAATTAGCAAATTAACGAAGGAATAAAGGATCGTTCTTGCTCATAATGATGTGTGGAATTGCAAAACTGTGCTTGCTCTCACCATACGATTAGATATCCAACATATCCAAGCTAGTTTATGCCTGTGCATGATTCTTGTATTAACATGCAGCTTGGATTAGCTGGCAATGAGCATCATTAGCATATGTTTTAACATTCTTGCAAAGTGTTCACGCTGTGTTTTTTCTGCTTCAGAGGTGATGTTTGCAGCAGAATGGGACATGGTTGTAATAAAGCAGATAAAGAGGAGTGGCTTTTAATGTACCATTTAAGGTAGAACAACATACAGGGTAGAACTGGATTTGAAATGTGTTCATGTTCTGATGAAGAGGTGAAATAGTCAAAATAAATAGACAGAATTCTTGAGGAAACAAGACTGATTTCTTACATACCCCCGAAATTCTTGCATCTAAAACCTTATTGGATCATTGATTATTTTCATACTTTTCACCGCCCATAGCGATGAGCTTTCTCTTCTCTTCTCTTCTCTTCTCTTCTCTTCTCTCTTCTCTTCTCTTCTCTTCTCTTCAGGATATACAGTAGCATAAACTCACTCTATCATTGTATTCCCTTCTGCACATGCCCTCCCTCCATCCAAAATATGACAAATGAGGAGGCAAGGTATGGCAAAAAAGAAAATGAGTAAGGATCCAGGCTTAATGAGTTGAGCTTGGCTGCAAGTCCACCCAATTCCCTTCCCCACTCTACAGGATAAAAAAAAGAGAGAGAGAGAGAGAGAGAGAGAGAGAGATAGAGATAGAGATGGAGAGATTGAGAAATGGAAAGGAGAGCACTAGAGATAGTGATGAGCTGGCTAGAGTAGGACATGAATTATTTAAATGGATGTTTTAAAAGTTAAAATGAACCGGACTGTGGCATGTGGCAAAGATGCAGCATACTGCATGCAATATATGCACATAGATACCAGATCTCCACCTACACACAGGCAAAGCCACCTACTGTGACCTCCATTTCCATCATTTATTTATTTATTTATTTATTTATTTATTTATTTATTTATTTATTTATTTAAGCCTGCTGTTGTTTTACTTTGTGATTTTTTCTGTTTAGATCCTCTTTCTCTTCTCTCACCTCAATTGGTTTTTCTTCCCTTTTTCGTCACATATTTTTGCTTATTTGGATCTTTTCTTGACATCTTTCATGTTCCTTAGCAGCTCTGAATTGCATTTGCATTTGTGGCATTTAGCAGACGCCCTCATCCAGAGCGACGTACAAAAGTGTTTCGAGTCTCTATTGTACGACATACGTGCTGAATTGTTTCTATTGTATAATTGTAGCATACATCGCAAGCAGAATTCAAAAAATATTTAGAAATCTCCATTTCAAACATTGTTTTTGCCAAAATGCCTTGCATGTCTACATATAAACTGGAGAGTTTAAAGAAAATGAAGTAGATCATTCTCCAAAATGTATAACTTAACGAATAACCTATGCTCTATTGCATTAAGACATCACTACATTGTTATTGTAATGTTTTCAGCTATAACTTCGATCCTTTTCAATGCTCACAAGTGCTTGTTGAACAAGATTTTATTTTCAACCATACAAAGCGTGAATGAACAAAAGGCTCATTCATTTTGCTTATGACAAATAGCAACCAAGAGGCAGGACAAAACCAGAACGTAAAAGATGTTATAAATTGATCCACTGTGAAACAGACAACACCAGCAACCACCAACTTGGCTAAACATTTTGGGGACTTTGCAAAGAGCTGATTAGCAAATCTTTCTTAAATAATGAATGAAATGTTCTTTGAAAACTCTTTGTTTTGCCATGTCTACTCCCGAATGTAGCATGTAGCTTACTTTCATTTTTAACTTTCACCTGGCTACATTTTAAGTGGTAAAATATTGCTGGTGATGCGTTGATGTGAGGTGCAGCTTGATCACCACTTCATCAAATTCATCCAGTCAGGCTCACATTACATCTGTACTTGATAGTCACTTTCCTTGCTTCCTAAAGTCTGACTTCACTATGATCCAATAAACATTGCACTTTCAGACAAGGTTTTTTTTCAAAATATTTTTTAATAATTTTGGTCCACATAATCGTGATACTAACACTAGCACAAGTATCAAAACCAAAGCTGTTGCCTGGCAAACCCAGCATTAAATATCTTGTGCTGTGCACAAATAGAAACAAGCATACAGTACATAACCCCCAAAGACAGACAAAAATAAAGCAAGATGTGGGCTGATTTCTTTCTAACCCAAACTGTAGATGAATATATACTGATTACACAGCTTGAAACACAGATTTGATCTCCTACTTTACTAATATGGCAGTAAAACATAATGAAAATTGCTTTGAGAAGGCGTAACTAAAATACATTCACAATGTGTGTGTGTGTGTGTGTGTGTGTGTGTGTGTGTGTGTGTGTGTGTGTGTGTGTGTGTGTGTGTGGGTTGGTGGGTTCAATAGTGTGCCTTATATCATTTGTAACATTGCCATCAGTGAGACACTGTGATATAAAGCATTAATCAACTCTAATAGTTTCACTGTTGAGTTATTGATTATTAGATTTTAGCCCTCTGATCTAATATCATAAAAAGCCTTCACTTCTGCTAATGTACATTTAGTGACTAAAGAGTGTGCTTCATCTGGCTCTGTTTGCTCAGTGGTATGCTATTCAATCTTTTAATGAATTTTGATAATTCTTAATAAATTTTTAGCTATTTATTTGAAAAATGTGTTGCCTTTCAACAGGTCCAGTTGTGTGTCTGGACTCTGTCCGGATATTACAGTGTCCCCATCATAAAGGCATTCTTTATACTGATCATAAATAATGAAGCAAATACTAAGGTGTTCAAATTAATTTATTTTCTCAATGATCAAAAAACAGCCATGGCATTAGGTTTCAGACCAGGCTTTTCTAGCAATGTTAAACTCCTCAGCCTACAATTCTGTTGCCTTTCTTTGCCTGACTGAAAAATAATAATACTACTAAGATCTCTACCTACAGAGAACTGTGGTCAGCGAAAAAATAGGTTAAAAAGGGTCTATCTGACCTCCTGGCACACCTGTGAGGCACTGATTCAGTTGTGTCATGTCAGGCGAGAGGTGTAATGCCATGAAATGACATGTCACGCAACACTGGACTGAGTTCTCAATAGAGACCCAGGAATCGTCTCGCATGAGTACGACCCGAGAATTAGATTGTTCAAGCACTCATTAATGATCATTGTTTTCACAAGGCTAGTATAGGTGCTAAATTAGTAGCAAGGTCAGCATGAATTCACAGGATAAAGAGAATACTTTCTAATCTTTATTCCAGATTAAATTATGCAGCACGGTAAAGAGGCCAGAGCCCAACAAGGACTGCGCTATCTCTGATGATGTTATTGATTATGGGGCAGCCGTTTGATCTCTGTGAGCGGTAAAAGAAAGGGCTTTAAATCAAAAGTGTCAAACAGACTGGAGCAGCATAACAGTAAGTTTTAAACAGGTATTTAGGCTTTTCTGCTTTAATCAGATTCATCTCATCAAGAAACATCAGTCAATGTCTGGAAAAGCATTATCATATGTATTTTGTTGGGCTTTTAACAGTGAAGTTCTAAATCACTGTTTTTTGAAAGTCAGGTGAGGATGTTTGATAAACAGAAAAGGAAAAAACAATTTTGAATATGCGTTCCGAATTTGCCAGACAATTTGTCATGCAGGAAGAAACTAAATATAATAGATAGCAAAGTTTTTATTTGTCATAAATACCTTACTGCACAGTAAAATTCCCAGCTTGTTTGGAAGCTGGGGTCAGAGCACAGGCTCAGCCATGATACAGAGCCTCTGGAGCATAGAGGGTTAAGGGCCTTGCTCAAGGGAGTGGGAACCAGGCCTCGAACCTCTGACCTTCTAACCAGTAACCTAGCACCTTAACCACTGAGCTACCACTCCCCTCTAATGGCTCCCTGAGAGAGATGTTTTTTTAAAAGTCCCATGGACATCTCTTATTTAGACCCTTTATGAAGTGAAGTAATAATGAGGTTCTGTCAGAATTAGAATTAACTCATCATGTTGGCAGTTGGCAGTAATTTGCACTGTTTTTCAGTCTTTCCAGGGACATAATGATAGAACTGATATTCATCCATCCATTTGTTGTACTGCTTTCCTACATCTTACATGGTGTCACATAGGATCCTGGAGCTTATCCCAGGGAGCTTAAAGGCAGGGGACACCCTGGAGGAACACAATCACACCCACTACATGTATTTTGGAAATGCCAATAAGGCAACAAAATGTTTTTGGCATGGAGGAAGAAAGCGGATGAAACCCTCAACACAGAAAGGACATGCAAACTCAAAAATAGGATTTAAAAGCCCAATCCTTCCCCCTCCTCCAACTACCCCCCCCCCCAACACCACCACCACCACCACACACACATTTCATATCCACTGCAACACCATACATATGCATAAACACGTGCACGTACAAACTCATGCCATACCCCAAAGTATCTCACCTGTCTAAGCAGATAAAACTACTAAAAGGTCAAATCTTCTTAAAGTCAGTATAGTCAATTTAAATCAACAAATTCTCTCATTTAAAGGTCTTATTCCATGTCATGAGACCGAATAGAGTTTTATTAAAATGACATGTGTGGGAGGTGAAGATGTCATTAAAGTAACACAGCCAGAGCAGTGTGAAAGGGCGATGGGAATTAAACTAAATCTCTGTCTGAGTGTGTGAGTGGCAGATTTACCCTCAGACTCATTTAAAGGGCACATTGCAGCTTTTCCGGATTTCTGCTCCATTTTAGCTCATTGTCAATTCACACCTCAAAGTAAGTGCGTTTGGTGATGAGATTAATTTAAAGGTTGTTCTGGTTTTCCTTAATATATTCTACATTTTTCAACAAAATTAGAACGGTACAAATAGGACAAATCTCACACAAATCAGCTGCTTGATAGATGCTGTGCTATGTCTTTTATTTTTACATGCACGTACATTATAAATATATATAATATTGAGCCTGGCATCTTTATGGTCAAAATATGACAGCTCGACATTCAGAGCAGAGACATGGTCAGATTTTCTGCCATCTTCTGTGAACCTTCAATGCACATTTTGCTAACTACTTTGTTGCAGGGTCTAGCAGGGAAGTGCAGAAAAGGCAGAGATATTACACCCTACTACTGAGTCAGCAGGCTGTCCAGATGAAAAGTATGTGAGGCTGAAGTTTCCCACTTTTGCTCTGATTCTGCCTCATTTTGTGATTATGATAACAAATGATATGCAAATTCGTTCCACTCCACAACAGCTAAGTTTGTTTTGTTCAATATTACAATGAAGACACACTGATTCTTTGTTCATTCTTCCAAAGTAAATTTATATAACTGCTTTTTTGGAATAATCTATACATTTTGGGCCATGTAATATATATTTGTTAAATAATTAGACATATTATTATATTTATATAAATAATAATATTTTTTTAACAATGCTTTATAATTTAATAAAAAACATTTATATTAGAGATTTGTGCCAATGGAATGACAAACTTTTACACGGTATATATAGTATATATATATTATATACATTGTATATAATGGACATACAGTATATGTAAGCAGATATAAAAACCCACATATATTAGGTATATATAAATGATCTCTTTCTCCCTCTGTGTGTGTGTGTGTGTGTGTGTGTGTGTGTGTGTGTGTGTATATATATATATATATATCTTTTATAAAATACTTAAATAATATATAAAATATTATTCTATAATATCGTATACAAATAAAATATAATAAACCAAATGCAATTATGCAATGCACTTTTTTATTATATTGATTCAATGAAAAGATCAACAATAAAATTGGCAAAAATGAAATTGATTAAATACAATTTAATAAATGGAAATATAAAATTAAATAGTTTACATTTGTGGACCCCATTTCGGTAATAAAGATTTATTTCAGACTCTTACTCAAAATGCGAAACACTCATTATTTTTCCAATGTAAATTAATGTAAAATATGATAATACGTCCCATGGCGAAAAAATACTCTAAAATTTTTATATGTAACGTTTATTCAAAGAAAATTACTTATAAATTGTTAAGGAGCGTAAAGCATATTTTCTTTTATCGTGGAACAAACCGACCTGGAATGCAATTTTAGATTAGATTAGATTTAACTTTATTGTCATTGTGCAGGGTACATGTACAGAGCCAATAAAATGCACTTATTAGGGTAATTTGCAGAAAACAAACAAAAAAAAGGAATAATTAGTTTATTATTTATGAATTTATGACACATTACCTAATTATTTTTTACTAGAAAGCTGTTTTTCCAGACGCTTCAAAATTTGGTAAAAAATGTGAGCATTATCAGTGAATACATTTGTAGCACGCATAGCCACCGCCTTATTAGGGTGATGCTTCTCAATGTACAATGCAAAGGTTTCCCATGCTTTCAACATTTCTCTGATTGCGCCAGAAGATTTGCTGATTTGCTTTGCTGTTACCTCCTCCTCCTCCACTGACAAACTCTCCTCCACAACTTCTTGTTGTGAAACACAATGCAACTCCAAAAGCACTTCAGTGGTCAGCTCTTGGCTGTGCTCTTCCACAAGCTCATCGATATCATTGTTATCCACCTCCAGTCTCATGATATTGGCCAAAAACCCAATATCTCTTTGACTACACAGGTACTATTTTTATTCTCTTATGGCTGTCTTCTTGTGACTTTATGCGAAATGTCGCTCGTTAAGGAAGCCAATTGTGTGTACAATTTATTTTGCTTGTTATGCGAATTACTTGTTAAGCAAGGTGCTCGTTAAGTGAGGTTACACTGAATATATATATATATATATATATATATATATATATATATATATATATATATATATATATATATATATATATACTGTATATACAAACATACATACAGTTTTTGTTATATTTACTTAGAATTCCAGGTCTTCAGAATTCATAGGTTCCATGACAAATTTGTAGAAGAATAACTGGATGTGTACAACCGTGCACATTAGAATAGCTGGATCACGTCCTGTACACATTAAGAGGCAGTGACTTGGGCCATGACTGACAGCCACTCCTGTATTTCTCCAGCTTGGAAGTCTCTCTCATATAGGACTGCCATACAGCAGAGGGAACGCAAAATCACATTTCTGTTTTTTCCCTTCCACTTGCCTGCGGATCTTTGGGTGGGTGTAAGCTCACGTCAGTATCAAGTCAAAGTGAGCTTCGCCACATGACAAGTCAGGAAATGAAAAAGCGCAAGAAGATACATGGTGGTTTTATCAAAGGGCTACACATAAACAGGGTAGGCTGAAAGCATTGTGAATTGGATGCTGAATTCTCTCTCTCTCTCTCTCTCTCTCTCTCTCTCTCGCTCTCGCTCTCGCTCTCTCTTTCTCTCATTCCTTTTTCTCCTTTGGGACATCCATGTAGAAAGAATGCAATGAGAGCTTCAAACATGGTATGCATAGTAACCTTATCACACCCACAAACATGCATGCACACACACAGGCACACAAACACAGGCACACACAAACATACAAAAGTATAGGAATCAACAGTTGCATAGGCATAATATGTACAGTTTGATATGATATGCCCTAGTTGTTTTCCTTTCATTTTCAGAATATTTGAGCAACATTAAAGATAAAGAAATGCTTCAAAGCGGCACCAGTAAATCACTAGTGCCACTTGGGGCAGTTCAGGGAAGTCATTACTCAGCACATCTACTGGGAACACTTTCTGCTGGGAACTGACGATCTAATAGCAATTCTGAACGGTTCCTCCTGACTGATGCCATGGGAGGTTCTGTGTAAATTAAAAAGTCTTCTGGGGAGAAAGAGATCATTCTTTATCAAGAGGGAGAAAGAGGGAGACATAAGTGTGCTTGAAACCAGCTACATACATCTTCTGAGCTTGCCGGAACACTGGTTTGGAACAAACCTTCAAATACCATTACAATGTTGACCTGTTGCCTTCTGTAGGGAAGAAATCAGAGGAAACTCAAGGATGCAATCATTCATTGGGGTCCTTGGATCCTGTTTTGTGAACCATGCTTAACTGATGCTTAGCCATAGGATCAGGTGTGGCATAATTGTTTTGTTTAAATCAAAAATAATAATAATGAAAAAAAAATGTATAATCTGCTGATTTTTTTCAGAGAAAAACTGGCAAAAAAGGAACAAGCAATAAGATCCATACAGACAGACCCTCTTCCTGCCTCATATGCACTCTTTGAATATTTGCAGCGAAAGCAGAGAAATCAGGACGACAGAGCTATTTTGAAATACTCCGTGGCCATTAAGATCTGATTTTACAGCAATAAATCTGAATTAAATTGAATACATTTTTGCAAATGGCAAAGTGTTAAGTGCAGACAGAGTGTCTTTGAGTCACAAATCATTTTGTAAGCTTGTAAGCTTATGCAAAGATTGGGTGAGGGAAATGGGTTTAGGGAGTAGATAATGTCCATCCATCAGAAATGCATGTGAAATGCTTGTTTTCCACTTAGACAGTAAAGAAACGAAATAAACATACATTTTCCAATACCCAAGGGCATTTCGGGTCAGTTTTGGGTACTTTATATGATTACATAGTATTTGGGATAAAAATATTGATTTATAATGCAAAATCAGGATAATAGATTAATTATATTATATTATATTATATAAGATAGATAGATAGATAGATAGATAGATAGATAGATAGATAGATAGATAGATAGATAGATAGATAGATAGATAGATATAGATAGATAGATAGATAGATAGATAGATAGATAGATAGATAGATAGATAGATAGATAGATAGATAGATAGATAGATAGACATAATGCAAACATTAAGGTATAGAAGAAAAATAAGGCTAGGTAATATTATAATAAAAATTATCATTTGAAATGAAAACATTTATTATGATTTAAATGGTAATAATTTTACCAGAAATAATATTTTAAATAAGATGCTAGATTGTATGCTGAATAAGTGTATGTTATACATTTACAAAATAGTAGCCTATAGTCTGCTCCACTTAAATCTATACATGGTCAAAAGCCACTGCTGGATTTACTATAAAATAGTATCTGTGGTACTTTTATAGTTTCAAACCATGGTTTCTTTTAGGCAAGACTAATTTTCATAGGCTTGGTCCACGAGTATACAGCAGATGAACTGTGATCCATGAATCATTAATATCAGGCTCCCAGCAGCACTCTATCAGTGTAAATATCTCCTCATTAAAATGTGTATGAGCTCGAATTTGAGTGGCCATTGTACTTTATAACACTCTTCTCACTGACACTGTTAATGCTACACTCCCATTATCCTTGAGGGATCTTTCATTACAGAGACAAAGGTTCAAAGACTCTTCATCACAAATACGCTTCATTATAATCCAACTCAAGGTTGATAAGATGCCGTATATGCCACCCACATAGATGTCACATATTCGAGACGCCTCGTTTTTATCACTCTAAGAGGACACTCACAGAATCCGGCATTGCAGTGCGCAACCCTCGCTCATTAATGCACTCGACAAGGCCAGGCAAATTTACTGCTATTTGTTACTTTTTTATTTATTTATTTATTTAATCTATCGCTGCATTAAGAAAGCAAATAACAGGTCAAGAGTACAAAACGATCCAGAACAAGCGTGTCTCATTAAACAGAGGAGCTCATCAGGAACTTTAGAAACAAGGCGGTTCGGTGAAATGCACTTCTTGCCACGTGTTTTAAACTGATTGGGGTTAGTAAGTATTGTTCCAATCACACATACACCGGCATAACAAACGCATTTGCATTTATGTGATCTTTCCATATTTAGCTGAACCAGAAGAAAGTATGTGGATGTGGATGGAACAGTACACACACACACACACACACACACACACACACACACACACACACACACACACTCTTCAAAAGTGTAACAAAGAGGGAATAAATGGCAGAAGGGAAAGATAAAGAGAATATTTGTCATGTTTTTATATGTTTTAACCCTGCAGGGGGTTATAGAGTAAAGAGACTTCTTCTCATGCTAAATTCCCATACCTCTCAACTACAAGGCATAGAGAAACTATACAAAATCACAAAAAAAATCAATCCAACTGTAAGTTTAGAGGAGCAAAATAAAGATTTTAAAGAAGGAGAACATTTTAAATTCAATATATGAATTTTAAGAAAGTGTGGTGAAGATATCTAAGCAATTAAATTTTATTTATTTATTTATTTATTTATTTATTTATTTATTTATTTATTTATTTATTTATTTTTCTTTTTTTTTTTTTTTTTTTTTGGGGGGGGGGGGGGGGGGGGGTATTGTAGATTCAAATCCTGAAACTAACAATGACCCACTGTCAGATGATCAATCCTTCAACTGCTCAGCTGTATGCTTGAATTGTATTCTGTATGATTTAAAATTTGTACTGGATTAAATAATTTTACATAAAAAAAATAGAGCAAAACTCTTGGTCCAGAAACCTGCAATATTGTATTTTTTTCCCACTTCTCATCCAGAGGAAATCATGTGCACCTTCTTAATGATACGAGTAATATAAGTAATGAATTGTAATTGTAATGATCTGAACATAACCCAGCATAACCAGGTACACGTCCCAGATTGAGTCATATGTTTAAATGTCAAAGAGGTCAGACGCTGCAACAGGGACATCGCATTCAAAAGTTGACCGTTAGATGCTTTTATTGGGGGTCACTGACATGCTGCAATGATAGACCAACACTTCATAATCTTATCTCTTATTAAAATAATTTATCATTTGACAAGTTGTACATAATGAAATTTTTAATCAACACATGATCTTAAATGGCCAGATCAGTCATTTAACTGTCTCAAGCTCGATATCTGTATGCTCTGCTCATCATATATGAACCATCATATATAGGCGTATTGCATTCTGGAATGTTGCGCCTGCTAGTGTTCTCCAATGCTTTTCTGTTGGCTTTTTCATTCATATGTGGATTGAGCAAAGAAGCTCTTGATCTTTTGTTTTTAGCAGCTTACAGAGCATTAGCAGAGCATTAATCCTAATAAATTCGTTAATTAATTTGCAGTTTAAGGTTGTCAAAGTTCTCTGATTGAACACCTTGTATCTTCATTAGGAGGTGGTATCTTCAGTTGGTCTTTTGAACATGAGGTCATGGGTTCAAATCCCAGCACCACCAAATTGTCAATGCAGGGTCTTTGAGCAAGACCTTTAACCCTTCAGCTGCTCGGTTGCATAAATTTGATTATTTGAATTTTTTTAAATGGTAAATTGTTGAAATTATTTAATTGTCAAATCAGCACCAAATACAGCACATGGCTATGATTCCCATCAGCCACAGTATCTCACCTGATCATGGCATTCAAATGTCAAATACTATTTTAACAAACATTTACAACATTTGGCAGACACCCTTAACCAGACCGGCATTTATTTAAATGAGCCATTGGGGGTAAGGGTTTTGCTCAGTGACACCGTATTGCTCCCGGGATTTAAGCTCATATCCTTCAGATTAAAAGTCTGTTCCCTTAACCATACATAGGAGCTCACCTGATTTACATTTTTACATTTTATGTTAATGAGCACTGGTATTTATTAAGTATTTTATATCAGTGTTATACATATGTTGCTGCCACCACACCATGCCCATGTGTACTTTATTCTTATCTCGTTTGTGCTTGTTTCACTTTTGCAACCACTAAATATGTTACATATACTACAGTAGTTATTCTTTACTTGTGAGTCACTTTAAATAAAATGCTCCGTTCTTGCATTTATCTTCATTCAATCGATGGCACAACCAAAAGACACGCACCAGAAAAACACATCATAAATATTTCACTAAATAAAAGATATTTAATGTTTCATGTACAGTTTTTCTTTAAGAACAAGTCAAGCTGATGAATTTAGTAAATCACCTAATGATTGTATACCATGAGGCTGCTTCAGCAATCTACTAGCAGTGCATTCAAGCATAGCAAAAATTTTGAAGTGCTCCTAGCTAGAGTGGACCAAGCTGAAATTAGCCTATGGGTTGGATACAGAAGGTAAAAAAAAAAAACACAATGTAGTTATATTGTGTTGGGACATGATAAGTCATTATGGTTAGGTGCAAACATCAGTTAGTGTTTCTGTATGTGTGCAGGACAAAAATTGTATGTGTATGCCAAGTGGATTGCAGCATTAGTGCTGGTAGATTTTGTTCAGAGTAGCTCATTTAGCCTGTATCTGCCTCTGTCAAGCACCAAACACAGCCCTGCATACACACACACATATACACACTCACATTTGTACAACTGAACACTAGAATACAGATACAGTGACATGTCCAACTGCAATCAAAGTAGTGAAAGTGAGGCAATATGACATGTCTCATGTCTCCGTATTTTGCTTCATATTTAAGTTTCAATATTAAAAGTGCTGCATACAATTGAATGTAGATTCTTTCTCTTATAATACATGACATTATGTTGATACACAGTTCAATTATGTTCTAAAACCTATCGAACTCCAACTCAGCTATAAACCTGAAGTTTGCTGTATAAATCATAGCAATTCAGATATATATTTAAAACTGTATCCACTGGATATGGATGATTTCTTCATTTTAATTTTTTCTGGCCTGGAAATGAAATATGCAACAAGAAGTTTCACAAGACATTATAGTTTGTGGATATTCTATCAACTGAAAATTGCCACAAACAGAGCCTTTTCGAACTACAGCAGAATACATTAACGCATTTCAAGTCACAGTGCTACTAGTGAGTTACTGAGACACTCTCACATTGCAATGTCTTGCTATTGTTTGACTCTGTGCGTCATCAAGCCTTATACGTCAGAATGCGTTCCATTTTTGACCTGTTTCAAAATCCTTACGTGCTAGAGTTTTCTACCATTGCCTGTCTGACTGTTCTGCATGACGTTGTGTATTTCTTCAAGTGAACTTTAAACATCTAAGCCTTTCTCTTCACACATACGCAACGTGTTTTTGCACATAACAGATGGTTCAAAAAAAATTATACACTACTATCTTGACACGTCTTGACACCCTCTTCACAGCTCATCTTTATCACTTTATGCTCTGCCCCTACCCTCATTCACCTATTTCACAGAAAAGTCACAAATACGGCTTCTTTTATATACACATACAGGTTCATGTCAAACAGGCTTCCTCAGGCTACACTCTGGGTTTCCTTCTGGCTCTTATAAAGTACATTTCCTCTACTACACTAATCACCTCTCTTTCTAGGGATCTCTTGCACCATGCCATTCTGACATTTATCACAACGAAAAGAGCAGCAAGTCAAAAATAGCCAAAAGCCACCATCACAACACTCGACAAGTAACAATACAGCGGTGAAGAAAACTATCATCCTCACTGCTCTCGCATTTTCTTTCAAGATTATTACTTTTCACACCGTAAATAATGATCCCAATAAAATCTTGGTCGGATCCTATAACAGCCTGTCCAATAATGCATTCTCTATTTTCTCTGGTCGACCTGAGAAGAAAATTACAGTGTTCCATTTACATTATACATCAGCGTGATCCGGGGTCGAGCAGAAAATGGGGTCACGTAAACAAAAATGAGAGATCAGTATAATTGTAAGGGATAATAATAGATGAAATTGGAGCCAATCATTGATTGGTAAAAGAAGACAACAAGGAATGTACATTTTTTTAAATGAGCTTTAGGTAATAAGAATGTTTTTCTCCTTAGTAATGTCATTCATGCTATCTTGTTTTTTTAATCATTATACTAAGGGGCCTAAGCATGTAAACTGCTAATGTAATATTAATTCATTAATATGAGCAAATTCGGTACTACAATTGATCCCTTGCTCAAACATTAACATTTTATTTTTTCAGTTCGAGACGTGCATCATGACATGTTGTCCTCTTATCGTGGGCTTTAAAATGAACATCGTATCAATGGTCACACTCTGAAAGTTTAATAAAGAAAATTTTTGAAGCTGCCAGAACTTCGGCTTCGTCGTCGGCTGTCTTTGTTTTCGATTGCGCCGACGAGCGTGTCACATTATGCATTCAGCCACCGGTGAACATGTCACATTATGCATTCTTACACTGATCTCAACTCACAATTTTTTTTTTTATCTGTGGCATGCTATGCTAAAAAATCTTACAGTAAAATAAAAAGTTTGGTTTATGAAATCGTGAGAATGTCATAGCTAAACTGACTAATATTAAAATTATAACAATATTATCATAGTAAAGTTTAATTTCTCACACATTTGCAGTTCCAATATACTTTCAGTATGTTTCTCAATGCATAAAATGTACATCTAATCAATATTATACTCAGCGCACACATTTTGTAATCACTCTAAAATCTGAACTTGCCTTGGCTAGCAAGAACAGCTAAATATTACCTCAGTTACATATTGTTGCATGTACTAATCAGTCAGAATATTAAACCCACCTGCCTAATATTGTGTAAATCCCCCTTATGCTGACCCATCAGGGCAAGGTTTCCACAAGACCTCTAAAGGTGTGTTTTGGTATCTAGCACCAAAACACTAACCTCAATCCGTGAAATGTTTTATGTTGAAAGTGGGGTCTAGCCATCATTTAGATTTGGGTGCGTATGACCTTGTTACTGGTTTACCGTTTGCCCTTTCTTGGACCACATTTGCTTAGTACTAACCCCTAAAGACCTGAAGATTTTGAAGATGCTTTAGCCCAGGTCTAATCATCACAATTTACTGAAAACGGACTGTTCACATGCTTAATATATCCTACTTCTTGACAAGTATTATTGAATGAGATAATCAGTGTTATTCACTTTACATGTCAATGGTTTACATTTTTAGGCTGATTACTATAAAATGCCATTCTTACCATTTCTTTTGTAAAATAGTCCACTACTTGTACTAACAAATGTATCTAATAGCAATGCAGCACATCAGCATTCCCCATCCATCCCTCCCTCTATTTTACTCACTTCCATCTTTTTATTATTATTTTTTTACTCTTCTCCCCCCTCCTCTGTCTTGCCCTGATTTCTCACCTCACTTCCCTCTCCATCCCCACTTCTCTGTCTCACCCTGCACTATGAGAATGATTGTAATGTCCTAAAAAGTGATTGCAATGTTAAAATGCTATATCTTTTTCAGTAGACATCTCCTACAGCACTGAGCTCATCCTCACAGGATGTGTCCAGGTTCAAGAGGATGTTACAGAGAATCTTTTTTTCTTAAGCAAGAGCCTGCTGAAGCCCCCATCTCAGCAGCTCAGCATCCTCCCAGCTTCAGAGAGAGAAAGAGAGAGAGAAAGAATGAAAACTGTACAACACAGAGCAGAAATGTGCATCCCCATGTGTTTTTTATATATTTTTATATTCTACTATGTGACTTTAAATTATATTAGCATATTTTTCACCTAGAAGCCTCATTTTAATATTTTACTAACTATAATATTTTTTTGTCTTCAAAGTGATATTATACCTTAAACCTTTCATCAGACAAATTCTAGAGGTTCACAGCTCCAGAAGTGGAGGCTCAATTCTTCAGTTAAGAGCTCAGATCTGAAGTGTTTCACATGTTCTCTCCATGTCCTCATGGCTTATTCCTGGGTGCTTTGGTTTCTTCTCTCCCAAAATATCTTTGTAGGTAGACTGTCTACTCTAAATTCTCCTAGCTTTTAATATATTTGATATTTTATTCAAATATGGTGGATTGATGGTTCATCCTGGTTGTGTTTCTGGCTTGTGGTCCCAGGATAGAACTGGGAAAAATCAGCTTTGACTTTTATACTCTAACTTGTGTGCATATATAGTGAATATGAAGCTGTTTGTGATCCAGCCAAACAAGGCAATTTGTTAGCTCTAAATAATAATGAATGCAACACATGGAAAGTATTATAACAGTATGTGAGTTAAATAAAAAAATGGAATTTGCAAAGATGTGATTTTTCTTAGTTAAGTCCAGTAAATTGCACACCGCACACTACACCTCTACCTGCTATTCACTAAAATAGTTTTCCGCCTTGTCAAATCTGCACTACAGGGTTTCTCGTGTGAAAAAAAAAAGATTTACAAATTGTGTAAACGAACAAGGACATCAACCAATTATGAAAAGGCCACTGCGCAAGGGTGTGAAGTGATTCTGACATTAGTGAAATGTCGTGCAGCATCATGGTTAACAACACCATAATCACACAAATACAGTGTGAAACCCGCATGGCTGAAAAGAACAGATCACGCAGTGTGAACGATGGAGAGTGAGTGAGAGAGAGAGAGAGAGAGAGAGAGAGAGAGAGAGAGAGAGAGAGAGATGGAGAAATAGGGAGAGAGAGTTAAAAAGCTACTTAAAGGTCATTGTCCATTTTTACGGTGCTGTACAGAATGTCAAAATGTCTTCTTTCAAGTAATGCCTGGTGAGAACGGTTATTGAAATGTTAAATTCGTGGGAAATTCAGCAAAAATAACAGACTCGTCGAGGTCATGCTTGTATTTCTGGAAGCTCCGGGATCATGATTGCTAAGCACGGTGATAAATCGAAACGCAAGATCACACAGAGGCATTTTAGTAACCCGTCTTACAGAACAGATGTGCTTCCATTTTCGATCCACACTGGCTCCATAAGAAGCGCAACTAACATCTGTCAGTGTCAAGAGCATGAGAAACCAGAATACACAGTGTGCATCTTTTTTTTTGTGTCACATTTTGTGTGAAATTAGAGCTATAATTACAGTCTGCCCTGTGTCTCCCAATGCTGTATTAACACTGATGGTCTCGGACAATGTAAAGCATGCCTTTGCTCCATTTCCAGTGGGAAAACTGGCCTCGTTGATTTACAATGTGTTTTTGTTATGCACATGATACTTATTTAAAGGATAAATATATAAGTCCACCCCATTCATAGAGAACAAGGGATCTCTGGATAGTTCGATAAGCATGAAATAAGTATGGTTCACATAGTCATGAGATATCAACCCATACAAATAGCTTATACACTATACGGACAAAAGTATTGGGACAACTGAATTCTTTCTCAAACTCTTGCACACAGTTGTACAGGGGGTCTTTGGATGGAGCAGCATGACATTTTCCTTTCACTTGAACTAGGAGACCCAAACCTGTTCCAGCATGACAGTGTCCCTGTACACAAAGCAAACACCATGAAGATATGTTTTGCATGGGTTGGAGTGGAAGATCTCCTGCTGTAGAGCTCTGACCTCAACACTAATAAACAGCTTTGGGGTGAATGTAAACGCTGACTGCACCCCAGGCATCCTCACCTCACCTACATCAGTACCTGACTTTACACCCTTGTGTCTAAATGAGCACAAATCTTCACAAGCACACTCCAAAATCTAGTAGAACATTTTCAAAAAGCACATACCATACTTTTGACCAGTTGTCCAATATAGTTTATGAAATAAAAAAAAACATTGTCAATGCATCAGCTGTGTAAACATCTACTGGAAAAAGGATGTTCATCTGGTCAGTATAGCTCCAAAAACTTCAGGAACATCTGAAGTTGAAGCACAATGAAGCTGTTTTGGTTGCTTGAGGTGGCCCAACATCTTATTCATATGCTTTGCATAGACTTTTTTTTTAATAAGTATCATAAATAAGTATACATTCGATAGCCTGAAGTATAGGTTATGTAAATATTAATAGAAATCACTGACAGTTATGTGGTTACACTTAGTGAATGCCCACTAGATTTATTGTGCTTTGAACCTAACTTATTTAATCCAGCTTCACAGACATATTATACATCATCAGTAGTGTTTGAGATGGTACACACTGCCCAATCAAACGTACACGAGGTAACAAATGACAGAATCGTTAGTAGCTTGTAGTTTGGATAAAACTAATGACCATCATGCAAAGATTCTCTGTTAAGCATGATTACGGACTTGGGAACACCTGAAGTAGAAAAGATAGAGGAATTTTGTTGCCTACTTGCCTCTCTGTGAGTGTGTTACTATGTGCATGCATTATAGTTTAATGCCTATGATGAGACTTTCAGGAAATACATCTAATTAACCATTTAATATAAAAGAAATAAAACACTTTGACACCAGTGTTACTCTCTATAAAGAGCACCCGAACTAGTAAAATTTTTTACAGTGAATCGCTGGAACAAACGCATGGCAGGTCTTCACAGATTCAGATCAGTAACCAGTGTTTAACTGCTGCCTGATAAACTGATAAGAGAGCTGAAGCCTGCAGGTGTAGTGCAGAGCAGGAATTCCCAGTGAGCCTCTTTCAGGACTATTATCTCTCTCTGTCCTCTGCCTCTGCTGAGAGAAAAAGCCAAGGATGGTAGTGACTGCTCAAGGTTTTTTAAGTAATGGGGTGATGAGTAGAGGAGAAAAGAGAGGGGATGTGAAAAGAAGAGGAGTTTTTCTGTCAGCGTTGCTCTAGTTTTGCAGTTAACCGTCATCATTTCTATCATGAGTCTGTTTTACATTTCACCCGTTACCATTTATGCATGTCCTCATTCGTGCATGTGATTGAATGATAGTATAAATAATGAATTATGAAATGTTCACTGTAGTGATGGTTTGTTCATGAACGATTCGTTCATCTTGAACGAGACTTTAATGTGAAAATCCCCGTAGGTTGTGTACAGAAAACAAAATTGAGTAGTTTACCTCTAGTCTCTTCTACTCCGAGTCGTTCATTCATCACATGACTCCCATAGACGCTACACAATGCAATAGATCAGGTTCTTTTGGTCCGAAAATTATTGTTTTAATAATTATGGGAGTCACGTACAAAATAACTAATCGCAAAAGATTTGAGAGGTGAGATTCTGTTTAGTATAATTTGTGTTTAAAATAAAAAAAATACACATTTTATATTTTTTCTGAACCAAATTAATTAAATGACAAAAAAAAGCATTAATTTTGATGAACTAGATTCAAAGAACCAAGTCACTAAAATGATCTTCCCATCACAATTGCAATGGTGTTCATGAGGTGTTAGTTTATATGCATTAATCGCATTACCAATAAATAGCTGATTATTTTTGTGTGTGTATATATATATATATATATATATATATATATATATATATATATATATATATATATATATATATATATATATATTTTTTTTTATAACCTTCATACATGTTTAATCACAGTCATGTAAACAAGATCAGTTGCTTGGATTGCAGTGATATGACCCCAAGACCCTGGCATTATCAGCTCCACTTTTCCAACCCAGTGTGTCGCTTGGAGCAGAACCAATTTTGCTGGCCAAGAACCATTTTTATTCATTAAAGAACAGCGCAGAATGGTTCAAGATCTTGGCACAGACTCAGGTCCTGATATCAACACCTTGTCAGAGAAAGGCCACTTTACAGCACACTGTACATGTTTGACTTTACAGTTTCAGCCTGAACCTAAAGTGCATAGATTGGTTTAATGTGCAAAAAGCTCAAGGCCCTCATCAACACCCTTCAATGCACACATACACTTGAACACACTCAAACACACACACACACCTACACACACACACACACACACATACTGGTTTTTATGTATTAGGTGGACTTTGCCTGGTAAACAAGTTGTACCATGGTTTAAAGGTACCCACCCTTCCCCTTGTGCTACAGTGATGCTACAAATGTCAAAAAATCTAATCAGCTCTGAGGAAAACAAATTTCACTTCAGAATTACTTTACACAAATTTAAACAATTTATATAAAGACCTGACATTATGGTTGTATATGAGGACCTGCTCGGAATGTCCCGCCTTCTGACAAAAATAGTGTTTGTAAGGACATACGGGCTTTATCAGGACATTGGTTTTAACAATACACAAACAAGACATCACACAGTATTGAAGGGACAGGCATGTTTTATTGGCCCTCTGACACACACAAACACAGACTTGACAGCATGGTGCACTATCAAGACATCAGTGACTTAAAAGAACAAGTCCTTTCCTTGTAGTTTTCGGTTTCCTTCGAGTTTTTTTAGTCTCTGCAAAAATATTCATAAACAAACTAACCAAAAAACCCATTATAAATGAAATTTGATAACCAAGATGTTTAGATATTTGAATGTTTAGTGCATAGTGAAATCTCCAAAATGCTCAGTGTTATATAAAGCTTGCAGAGAGCTAGATATACAAATGAATTACATAAAGACACTTAAACCAATTTAAAATGAGGAAAATTGTAAAGCTAATTACAATCCTAATAAATCCCACCCACGATCAGCTGCCATAATAAAGAGCTAGTGTTATTCAATCACTAGTCATAACGTTATAAGATCATAACGTTATGCCTGGTGTGTACATTTCTTGATGGGAACTCCAAAGCTTTTCTCGTCGCTCTGGGAATGGGAGTTTGCTATTGCCATAAATGTAGATGGGACATCGAAGAACTCAATTGTATCAATGAGTGTATGCAAACATAACCACAGACAGTAAGTGAAAGAGGTATGATGGCAGAGGTTTGTTTAGGACTATAAATAGCAAATAAATGTGAATAATGTTACCTTTTGTAATATAAATTCTTATTGCTAATTAATATATTGAAAAAAGTGTCCTGAAAAATCCTGAAAAATCATAACCTAAAAAAATGCAACGCAAACCATTTTCCTCTTCTGGTGTCCGATTGCTTCACATCCCTGTAAAAAAGAAATCATCATTGAGTACATTAGCAGTGTGGACTGACATATTATGGCGCATATTAAACATGGTTAGAACAGGTTAGAAAACCTACTGATCTGTGCTGGTGTCTTCAGGAAGCATCCAAATTCGCAGCATCAGCCCCACTCTCAGAGTCACTTCCATCACTAGCATCAATGTTGAGTTTATCTTAAAAGCAGATGCAAAAATTAATACTACTGTATGTTTCGTTTGTAACTAAAAGCTCATCGATTTGAATAATCATAACATTAAAGATTTTCACCAATTTATCTTGATGCCTTAATACTAGCCTAATTCTACACAGGACATATCAAGGACTCAATTTTACAATTTAAATGCATACCTTTAATTTCAAAGCTGAGGTGATAAAATAACAAGGTTTTTGTATATTCTACTGAACAGTAATATGATATACAAATTATCAATATAAACCTTTGTCATATTTTCTTTTTGTTCAAGAACTGTTTTTGTTATTGTAAGATACTGTTCAGTACATATTTAAAAACATAACCAAAACAAATACTCAGTTTATAATTATTTAACAGAATTTCTTATGACAAAAATAATGTCTATCAGGCAACCTTACTTTTTTGTCTTTTCACAAAGTTCTTTTGAATCCTGTTTCTTAGGCTTAGATTGGCCCTTTACAATGGTAATCTAAAATAGACAAAACTAAATGCTTTTATATGGACCTGTCCAGGGATATTTTAATGGCTATTACCTCCCTTTAGGCTGGACACAAACCAATTAGATTCTCAAAGCATTTTTGATTTTAAACATACATTTAGCTTCACTAACGTTTCAAATTTACGCTCGCATTCCACTGACTATCTGATGTACAGACAGCAGTAAAATATTGGAGTTATTCCAAAAATCAGACAATGTAAGCCTGGCTGTAGCATCTTCTTAACCAGGTTAACACATTTGGACTATCATTTGGACATAATTAACAATATATAAATATTTTTTTACTTTTCATAATCTTTTGGCTCTCTATTAATTTGCACCCATATAATTGACACCCAGCAATATAATAATACGCATGATGCATTAACTATAATCTATTTGGGTCACTTTTGTTCTCATGATATACAATCACCCAGGTCACATCTGCTATGTGGTGCTTCTGTAACAAACCCTTACCTCTGAGGGATAAGGAAGTACAATAGTCAGTAAGTCTACATCTATAAGATGCAAATTTGAAAGAAATTAATTTAATAAAGTTTATGGTGCTCATACAATAACTTTATAAAGTGAAGTCCCTCGAGACCAGGTTTCTGTCAGACACTATACACACAGCTGATGATGTACATTGACTATCACATTACTACAAGGTACAACAAATCTGCTATGTGGTGCTTCTGTAACAAACCCTTACCTCTGAGGGATAAGGAAGTACAATAGTCAGTAAGTCTACATCTATAAGATGCAAATTTAAGAGAAATTAATTTAATAAAGTTAATGGTGCTCATAAAATAACTTTATAAAGTGAAGTCCCTCGAGACCAGGTTTCTGTCAGACACTATACACACAGCTGCTTATGTACATTGACAACGTCCCCATATACCCAGTGTACTGCTAAACCATGTCTGTTCCATATACACTCAGATAAACACTAAACATGTACATCACTAAAGCCCTGATATACCATGTATTTGTCAAACACACGGACACACTAATACTCCTTTGGTAGAGGACTCTTACATGATGGTCTATGCATGTCCTTATTAGACACAGTGTTCTCATAAAACAGGTCTCAGCCATACACACTACATACACACAGACTAACTCAATCCTAACCCCAGCACCTAAAACTGCACACAAAATCTCAGTCATTTTGATCTCAAGACATGGTTCACAGATAGTGTTCACCCATCCAGTCAATCTCTCCCAGTGACTAAGAGAGACAATACGTACTGATAAAAACATACTAAAACAATGCAAAGTACCTGCAACATTTTGGGAATAAATAATCAGAATATGATTTTTATAAATTACCTTTTCTCACTCTTCTCCTGGATCAGCAGCCTCCAACTCATCTACTGCAGTAACCTCTAATGTTTTCAGCTACATTCTAAAAACAGAAACAAGAAATCTTTCTCACATTTGTTATAAACATTAAGTAGCCCTAGAATGTATTTGATACTTAAGTCACATTTTAATGCAATTAATTTTACTGCATTAGCAACCATATCAAACCAAGACATTAATTTCAAAAGATACATAAAACTAAGTTTTACACAAAACATTTAATTTAAAACAGATTGGTATGTTTAGAAATATTTAAAAAAAGCATTTGGATCACCAGCAATTGTATTATTAACAATCGCAAACAAGGTCTTAGTATTTAGTCCGACATACTAGGTTTTGCAGAACTGCTAGTTCTACAAATGACTATGCATAAAACTGTTTCTGTGAAAATTCCAGTAGTTTCCACCAAGATTGAATCAACAAATATTCCTTTTATTTTTATTAGAGCAACAACAATCTGCCACTTCCTTTACTATTGCATTTTACAGATACTCTATAAGGTCTATGTCAGGCTTTTGGGGTGATTTTAAGTGCACTGTATATACAGTACATTAGCAAAGCACACTGTATATATGGTATATTATTTACACCCAGCAAGAACATTGCTGCCTTAACTATACTATAATATTTGGGTCACTTTTGTTCTCATGATATACAATCACCCAGGTCACATCTGCTATTTGGTGCTTCTGTAACAAACCCTTACCTCTGAGGGATAAGGAAGTACAATAGTCAGTAAGTCTACATCTATAAGATGCAAATTTAAGAGAAATTAATTTAATAAAGTTAATGGTGCTCATACAATAACTTTATAAAGTGAAGTCCCTCGAGACCAGGTTTCTGTCAGACACTATACACACAGCTGCTTATGTACATTGACTATCACATTACAACAACGTCCCCATATACCCAGTGTACTGCTAAACCATGTCTGTTACATACACACGCCAATAAACACAAAACACATGTAAATCACTAAAGCCCTGATATACAATGAAACAGGTCTCAGGCATACACACTACATACAGATTTATAAGATATAATAAGAGCTCAATATAATTTCACAACTGTAAAAAAATATATATTACCTGTTTACTGTGTTCGATGATTGCCAGAGTGTCTGCTGTTGCGAGGTTAAAGAGGTCTCCCTCATCAAAAGGGACTGAACTGAATACTCCACACCCTGAATAAGAAAAAATGAAATATTAATCCAGTCGTGAACTTCACACCAGTTTTATCCTAATGCCCTGTCTGTTAATGAAAGCAGTCTAGGTCAAAAGGAACATAGGATGGCATGTGTGAATGGACCCTTACCTTTATCTGAATTTATATATTTCCAGGTTTGTCTTTCCCAGCAGATGTGTAATACTCCGTCTCCTGCTTTGGATGTTCTTTTCTTCTTCTGCGCTTCATCTCAGCCATGTTAAAATGATGCTGTTCTTCCCCACAGAAATGAGTGTTTATTTAAACTAAAACCTTAAATTGTTAATATAAGTGGTGTTTATGTAAAACATGTCCAGTGATAGAGCATGGGACAATGCTGAGGAGAGCTGGGATTTAAACTCTCCATCACACTGACACTCAAAGATATCAGACTTCTGATGTGTTCATTCTGCTTTACTTCTGACTACAGTATTACTGAGTTATGAGTGAAGAGTATCAGGGGTTATTTACACCCTCACAGTGATACAGCAGTGTTTACACACTGTACCATCATCTCTATCTCACACTCAGACCCTCACCACCGCTCCAAACTCAGCCATGTAACTCCCGCGCCGCACGCACTCAGCTGTTTCCGGTCGCACGCGCTAACCGGAAGTGATGTTCTAGTGACATTAAATAGCATACAGCCTTATAATAAACAAAATAATAACAATTAAAAGCAGTTCTGAGTAGTTTGTAAGCAGTCCGGGTGCTGTGTGTACAACAGCTCACCTTACAACACTGCACGCGCTAACCGGAAGTGATGTTCTAGCGACATTAAATAGCATACAGCCTTATAATAAATAAAATAATTAAAAGCAGTTCTCAGTAGTTTATAAGCAGTCCGGGTGCTGTATGCCCAGCAGCTCACCTTACAACACTGCACGCGCTCTGTGGCCGGAGCGAACGCGTTTAAAGAGCCGCGAGGATGCGCGGCTATCAGCTAGCGGCTATCAGCACTGACTATTATTAGCTAGCATCCATGCTAACATACAGACATTTCCCTTCATTTTAATTCGGCCAAACGCACTAAACCCAAATTTATACAGTGCGCATTCGGTACAAGATTTATCAGTAATTAGTTATTCAACTCAGGTTTTAAAACTAACCATTGATAATGTTGCTAACTAGCCAGCTTTAATTTATGCATTCTTAAGGCTAAATTCACCCCAATCTCCAGATTCCAATGAAATATTTCTTACAACATTAATTTACAACAAGGAACCGAGCTCTTGGAATATATCAATAGTCTACTCATTAAGTTTATGAACTTTATAATCATACCTGGCTTTTAAAGGGCTGGATAATGGCTGTTCAATGTGTTGGCAAACCGAGTCTAATGAAACTCCGCCTTAAAAGGAACACGTAGGATAATTGACGTAGGTCTCAGCCAATCACAGAACGAAAAATGGCAATCAGCGCTAGCCAATCAGAAGGCTCAAATTTTCACACATGTGTGAACGGATTGCAGTACCGGCTCCGGGCTACAGGGCGCACTACGAAATTCCAAAGTTACACTGTGTTAAGTCAGTTTCGGTGTTTGTGGTATAATGGACATGGACTGAAATTTTGAATTTCAGCTCCTCTAGTATAGATATATATAGCCACAGTGCGGGAATTATGAGGACACCTGTCCTGTCCCCATAATCCCAAATGTCCCCATAATGTCGGTACGTAATCAGGTCAAATGTCCACATAAACCACAAAACCAACACACACACACACACACACACACACACACACACACACAGTTGTACACAACTGAGGTATTCAGATGCTCTGTCTTCGTTAATGTCTTTGATGGATTAATCACCTAACAGCCGATCAATTACAGGATAATGGGTGAGCGGAGGTCTGTTAGACATTAATCCTCCCTCCCAGACAGCTCTCAGCGGTTTAAAAGTAGCTGAAACTCAACACTGTGGGGCACAAATGCACACACACACACACACACACACACACACACACACACACACATACACACAGAGTGCCACACAGCCCAGCATCGCTCCCATGAGCCCTGACCTCTTACCTTTAGCCATCAGCAGTTCCCACAAATAACCAAACCGTAATAATACTTCAACTGCACATAGTGTCTACACACACACTCAACACAAACAGGCTCAAGTGTGTGTATGTGTATATGTGTGTGTGGGTGGGGGGGTAAGCTAATTAATCAAACAGGAACAGGATCAGAGGAGCAATAGGAGCCTGAAGCTTTTAAGCACTGGAGCCAATAACTAAATGCTCCGAAATAATCAGGAACTCAGTCATAGAACCCATTAAGGGAAAAACAGTTGACTTGTCGTGACACGTTAAATAAAAGAGTGAATAGGAAGAGCTGGAGATAAACTGTGAAAGGGATATGCTGAAGAGATAAAGAGAGAAAGACATATGGAGAAAGGAAAGCAGCACTGTTAGGCAATTAGACAGATAAGGAGTAAGCAGAGGATGTGAGGACATGAGATAAATAGGCTTTAATCAGAGGTTTTGAAAATGGAAAAAGGAAAAAATGCACCCTGATACTCAAAGGCCTGAAATTAGTTCACTTCTCCACAAGCTCCTTTGTGCAAGTTACCAAACATAATTAGCTGTCTAATTCTCTCTCTCTCTCTCTCTACTGTTCTTTTCCTCTCTCTCTCTCTCTCTCTCTCTCTCATTTTGCGTTGGCTTCCTGCTGGTAGGGTGATTAGTAAATCACCATTATGAGATTGTTGTAAATGCAGTCTAATTACACCACACCATTCCTGATCTTTGGCAGCAGACCTCGACTGCAGACTGCAGCATAACAACTCCTGCTATGTGTTAACCTGTCATAACATTCATGGCACAGACGTAACAAAACTAATTTAAGAGAGGAATTTTCGAACCATAAATAAGGATGCACAATTGTTTTTTCATCTTTGATATGCTATCTACTGCATATATCAGAACTCCTTACAGTAACAAATCTGACGAGTGGAGACCTTCTGCTGGCAAGCTGTATAAAAGTAAACCAGAAGCTATATTGGTCACGAATGTATATCTGTTCACAGCTTAAAATATGTTAGTGAATGGGATCAGAAACTACAGCGCATCAAAAAAATCAGCCACTCAGACCAGTATAAGCTCTGATTCCAATATGAATATCAAGCTGCTTTCACACTATTCGAGCGACAAGTTGTTCGTGTCGCTTGTAGTTTGTCTCTTGTGCGCTTGGAGAAAGTGCTACTGTTTTCACTTGTGGGTGGGCATCATCTGTCCATGGACATTTTTAACTCAGATAAGGAAGGGTAGTGTCCAAAATTGTACTCAACAACCACATAACTTACTACATTATAGTCCACACGAGTCTTTAAAATGTGTTACAAATACATTTTATTCCTTTAATAAAGTGTAAACAGTACAAGAATTAATTGTTTGAAGCTCTTTAAATGCCAGGCTTCAAATTTGATTACTAAGCTATGCAAACTGTGCTAACTACTGTACACACATTTAACAGATGCACCACTATATGCATATTGTACTGTATATATCTGTATACTGTAGCTACACAAATTTAATTAAAGACACAGTTAATATTAAAATCTACTGCTGTTTTATCTATGGAACAACAATATATTAACAAGTATTGGGACACCTGGCTTTTCCAGCCACATGTAATTCTTCCTCTAACTGTTAACACAAAGTTGGTGGCACACAATTGTATACAATGTCTCTGGATTCGGTATCTTTAAATTGTTCCTTTATTGAACTAGGAGATCTAAATCTCTTCCAGCCTTTGGAACACCTTTGGAATGAACTGGAATGCTGACTGCACCCCAGGCATCCTCGTCCTACATCAATACTTGACTTTACTTGTGTGGTTCAAGGAGCACAAATCTCCAACAATCACATTCTAAAATCTAGTGGAACATCTTCCAGAAGAGTAGAGGTTATAATAACAGCAAGTATCGACTAAATGTGATATGGGATGTTTATAAAGCACATACACATTTTATGATCAGTTCCACAAATTGCATTAGCAGTTTATAAGTGAAAGCTCATTGTACCAGCTACACTAGTGGTTGCTTTTTTCCCCAGCTTTATTTTCCTTGTATTATGTATAATGTCTTTATACTCTTTAAATTAAATTGTGTATGGCAGGCTAATAAAAAAAAAACAAAGTTCTAAGTTTTCTCTTTTATTTAATTTTTGCATTAAAGCATTACAAACACAGATAGGAGCTAAATTTTAAAAGAAAGAATAAAAAAATATAATTTTAATTTGGCTGATTAATCATTCAAGTCAGCGATTTGGATTTGCCATTTTGTCGTGTCATCCGTAATTTGCATGAAGTTGAGAAAATGTTAATTTTAATTGCTGTGCTTTTGCACTGACATGCTGTTGTACATTGAAAAATAGTACTCGTTTCCTGCTTTGACATGCAATTGTCACGGGAATCGGGGAACTGTACATAAAAAAATGAATATTTGCCTGTTGTTTTGTCATGTGATTGAAGGGTCAAATATAAGCTAACAGTGGTACTGTCATGAATATTACCAGTCAGATGCCATTATCAAATGATTATGTGTAAGAAATGTATTTCTTGTGATATACAAAATATCACCACATCTCTATTCGTCTTTATTAGAGCATGACATAATGAACGTCACATTAGGTTGTACAGAATCTATAAATAGTTACTTGAGGTAAGCTGCGGTAGGGACATGATTTCCAAACACACTTTTTTTGTTATTGATTTGCTATCACATACTGAAAATCCCATCAAAGAGCAATGAATTACCTATTAAAAAGACAAACTTATATACGTCCATCCCTTACAATTATAATTAGTCTGAGCAGTAGACCCGGGGTTAATGAGCACTGTGGGAGTTCTGTCAAGTTATGCCAGTCTGGTAGTCTATGTTTTGACTCACATAAGTGCATATTCCCATCGGACTATTACAGATTGCTTCTCTGAACTGTCAATATCTCATGCCATTCTCATGTGGCTTGATACAAATGTATCTATGTTTCTGCAAAAATAGTCATCTGTTTGGCTTGTAGCTTGAATTGGAAAGACAAATTGTGGAATTCTGCATTGGGCATTCTAGTTCCCATCTTATTGCAATTAGTATATACACTGACACACCAGGCATAACAAAATTACATTATAACATTATGACTAGTGAGTCAATAACAGTGATTATCTCCTCATCATCACACCTTTTAGTGGGTGGGGTAGATTAGGCAGCAACATTTTGTCCTCAAAGTTGATGTGTTAGGAGCAGGAACAATGGGCAAGTGTAAGGATTTGAGTGAGTTTGACCAAAGTGACCCAAAGTGTGACGGCTAGATGACTGGGTCAGAGCATCTCAAAACCTGCTCCTCTTGTGGGCTGTTCCCAGTCTGCAGTGCTCAGTATCTATCAAAAGTGGTCCAAGGAAAGAACAGAGGTAAACCAGCGACAGGGTCATAAGTGGCCAAGGCTCATTAATGCATCGAAGGCTGGCTTCTAGGGTCTGATCCAACAGACGAGCTCCTGTACTGCTCCTGTACTGCTCAAATTGCTGAAGAAGTTAATGCTGTTAATGCTCGATGGGTCAGCAAAAGGGGCAGCAAAAGGGGGACCAACACAATATTAGGCAGGTGGTCATAATGTTATGCCTGATCAGTGTATAATAGTAGTATAGTATAATATAATATATATATATATATATATATATATATATATATATTGCAGCACAATTCCATTTATATATATATATATATATATATATATATATATATATATATATATATATATATATATATATATATATATATGTAAAATGTAACCAAACATGAATATCTATATTAAAATTATGTATGTACACATATTAACAGATAACATCCTAAATAGCATCTTAAATTTTAAGTCTTTTTCAGTGGAGAAAACTGAACTATAACTGTGACACTATATTCACCGAAATAAAGCCAGGAGGTTTTTGCTTTTATGCGGGCACTGGTGAGAGATCACGGTCGTAAAGTTATGCGTGACATGCTTCATCATCCTTAGTAACTACCATGGTTTAGAATAGGCTATTAATATCTTTTGAGAAACAACTGAAAACCTTCTAGAAAATTTTATGGAGGCACAAACAACAGTCCAACACACATCCCAGTTTGAGGCCAATTACAAACTCGAGTAATGTAACTGAGATTGAGGAAGTCAGAGTTTACACACCAGACTGACATTGCTTTTGTTTCTCCCTCTGTTTTTCTTAAGCATTTAGGCTACACCCATTCTGAGTTTGAATCCAAATACAGGTACAGATATCGATAAGTTGAACATTAAAAAGATACAGGTACAAATACATTTAATGTCACTGAGTTACCCTCAATCTCCACACTAAACTCATGATGCAACAGAGGTAAAGATTAGTCAGGATTCCGATTTCAGTATGTTGAATCATGCGGATGCAACGACTCATCAAAACCTCATACAGAACGATTAATTATCCTGAGAATAGGTGACATAATAACACATGGAAATGATCAACCTGATGACTTATTTACTTACAGTAGCCTTCAATGAGACTGTAGTAGCAAAAGCCAGTATCATGATATCATTTAAAAAGCAATACATAGTGCAGCCGTAGCACACTGAAAACCTGTATATAATGATACAAAGGGTTTAATACTGTGACCTCTAAGAATCCACCTGCGTTTCAGTAAGCGCACAGGTCACATTCAATACGTCCCATCTGGATGAGTATTTCACTTCACCAGCTTCAGAGCTCTCAGCGACTCTTTCAGTCAATATGTGCAATGAGTGTGTGTATGTGGTCCTGTAATTATTTGTTCTGTCCATCTGTTATACAGCAGAATTTAGTTTCACACACACACAAAAAATCCACCAACAGTCTCACCACATATGTGCCTAGCTGACTTACAGATTTAATTTAATGCTACTGGTAGTAATATATATTTTTCTTCACAGGCTTCTATGAACTAATGCCTGTCACATAAATGACCCAAAAAAAAAACTAGCAGCTGTTCCTGTAGCGTTTCAAATCTTCCATTACTGGTGTCCTATCTCAAGCCGTCTCTTGAGACTACAATTTTCATGGGTTTTTAAAAGAAATTATTAGTGTGGTAGCCTATATCTGTCAAAAACTTCCCTGTGTAAATTAGAAGTCTATCCGCATGTCTCATAATGCTCTGTAGTTGTTAAGCACAGCGCGAGACGACTGATGCCGGGCGACAGAGACCGAGGGATTTCAAGAGGATGAGAAGAACTGCAGCATTCAAGAACACAGTAAACGCCCCAGCCTAGAGTTAAACATGTACAATGCTGAATAAACACCTACAACCGTGGTGCTCTGGTGATGCTCTAGATGTTAATGAACTGTTGATGAATTAGAAATAGATGCTTAATTAAGGGATTTTCTTCAGCAGATGAATGAAGAGGGTACATATGCTGTAGGATAAAAGCATAAGAGTTATGTATTAATGCATTTTTTCGTATTGTAGATGTCGATGCCTTTAATGTAGACATAATGACACTTACCATATAATTCAGTAATCAATTACTGAAATAAAAATGACATGTCATTCCAACAATGTGAATCCTGCCATCTTTTTTCAGTAGCTGAACAGTCAAGTATAGCCCATATATTTCATTCAGTCTTGTCTTAATTCTTGAAGATGGTCGATGATAGTTTATAAGGGTGTTCATTCTAGACTGATAGTTTATTTGATGCTGTGAGGTGTTAAAGGGGTCATGCAGATGTTTAGTGAGCTCATGACTACAGCACACTCCATCAAATCACACCACATCCATCACATTACACTCAATGAGCTTGTGGTGTAATATTTCCTGTCCTGATTTACAGGCTTATTTTTCACCAACACAGGGTGTGTGTTTTATAGGATATCATTTTAGATGCATGAGTTTTCATTGATGCACGAGATGAAATGTAGGCTCTATTAATCCTTTAAGTAGTGCTTTTATCGTTTTATCGTTTAAGATCATTTAAGAAATATTGCTTTTCAGCAGTAGGATAATTTTTTTTGGTGATCACAACAAATAGTAACATTTGATAATAGTGTACATTGGATTTTCTTCCAGCACGTGCATTTGCATTGCACAATGAATAATAAAAAAAAATTCTAAATATAAATAGATATGAGAAGCTTGTTACCTGTTGGCCCAGCGCTTGCTTTTATTCCAGGGAAAAGTCCGCTCTCATTGCTGTTCCATTACCGGACATAACGCGAGCGCTCGTGTCCTCTGTCACGGGCCATGCACTCCGCCGCGCGCGCGCTCTTTCACGATTCTACCGTCAGTCTGAAATTTACCGGGCAGCCCTGCGATTACAATTCATCAAGCTCAACGGAGCACTCTCCAGGCAAAAATATCCAGCAATAAATACTACTAATAATAATAATAATGAAATAAAAAATAAGTCAGAGTTTCATTTAAAAGTTGCGCGCGTGCATCTCTACCTCTCCATGCCAGCGCGCGCGCGAACTTCGCACTCGAGCGCTTCTTTTCGGGTGCGCCTCCGATCCAGCGAGCCCTGCGCGCGTGTGGCCGCGGCGTCTCTTTGTGTGTGTGTGTGTGTGTGTGTGTTTGCTGGAAGAGAAAGGAGACCTAAGGTTTATAGGTGGTGTGTAACGGTATCGTGTCTGGCGCGTTCGGACCGGAGGAGACGGTGGAAGGTCTGAAGTGAAGCGCTCCGTTCCACCGATTCGCGCGATGCCGCCGTTCTGCACTGATAGCGGTGTTCTAGCGCCATCCAGCGGTCTCGCCTCAATCAGGTGAAGGGAGGCGCCAGGGCTTAGTCCTGATGTTGAGGGCTGACTCATACCTACTCACTCACAAACCAGGAAAAAAATGTTGTACAGTATATGCAAAGCCCCCACCCAGGATCACACAATTTATTGCAGGTCCACACTGCAGATTTTTAATATAATTCATCACAACTGAGGCCAATGCGATTCGCACTTCGATCTATGGCCAACGATACGATACATTAAAGATACATATAAAGCAGCTACCGATGCGATACGATGCGTTTCACCCACACTACAATGCAGTGCGATTCGATTTCGATTCAACACAATGTGGTGCAAAGGAACAAATACAATGTTATGCAATTCAGTGGTACAATGGTATAGTTCAATTTTATTTCTTTGGTTCACAGCAAATCATCTTCTGATTTCTAACGCACGGTCCTTCCACAAACAGGGGTTTGTAGTGCAAAAAATAAAAAATAAAATAAAAAATAAAGATAAAACCAGGTCTTCTTTATCTGTTCTGTGTCCAGGAAGATGCAGCTCTACCTCTGCCATGGTAATCTATATTCTATGTGAAAGATGAGAAACAGTTTAACAAAGAGAAACCAATCTACATATAAAAAAAATAGTCCCAAATTATTGGTCAGTTTCTAAATATTAAAAGTATAGCGCATCTACTATTAATGATATATAACTAAATCATTTTCACTGATGCAAATATGTTCAAAACGATGCATCACGATACAAATGCCAAACTGTATCCGATGCACACTTTTTAAAACCGATGCATCACATCGTTAACTTTTATGACGATGCACCGATGCAAAACTGTGAATCTGATAATCTTTTAATAGTTAAAATATCACAAAACCCAATAGGTTGATATATCACAAAGCCCAACAAAGCCCATTGATTTTGTATTTTCCATGATGGTTTGACGTTCATCTTCTTTACTCTTGCTTATTCACTTTCAGTAAGTGCTTTATCCTGATCAGGACTGTGATGGACAGGAACACTAGATGTGGGGTGGGACTATACTCTTCATAAGATGCCAGTCTATCACACAGCACCATGCACATACACACACATTCACAACTAGGGGCAATCCATCTTATCCACAGTTTGACATGTTTTGGGATGATCAGAGGAAACCTGTGTGGATGTGGGAAACACAGACCCACATTGGAACACACCGAGCCAATTTATACTCAAGTCAAGTCTAGTGGATTTATTGTCGTTTCAACCATGTACAGCTGGTAGAGTACACAGTGAAATGAAATGTTCCTCCAGGACCAAGGTGCTACATAAAACAACACAGAACTACAAATGACAACATCAACACAAAATCACTCCAAGACTGAAGGGCAGACTTCCTATGGTCATGAAAAATATATTCAAAAAATATTTTTTTCTGATGTTTGCTCCAATGTCTTATATTTCACCCGAATATTATAAATTTTCATGTTTGGTTACGTCCTTCCTTCCTTTTCTTCTCTTCACAACTGTGGTGAGAAAAACAGCATTGCAATGCATGAATCTTGAAGAAGATATGGTACAGTAGCAGAAGACTACATCAGGCTCCATTCATCCATGAACAGGAATATGAGGCTATAGGTGGCACAGTGTCCCCAAAACAGGACAGATGAATATTGGGAAAATAGCAGTCAAGAGTGGGTAATATGAAAATATTTGAAGACATTTGGAAGTCTTTGTTTGTTCATATACCTGCTTATATGGGTATTCTTCATTCATTCAATGATTCATTCATTCATTCATTCATTCATCTTCAATAACAGCTTTACCCTGGTTCCAAGTTCAGTAGACATAAGGAAGGACTTATCCTGGATGTAAATCCAATCATTCTTAACTTTTATAATCTTTTTTTTTGGCCTTTATTTGTTATTTTACATATTTCCTTGTGCAACACCATGTTGAGCTGTTTGAAATAGTGGAAAAATCATATTATGGCAAAAAAAAAACGTGTTATGATTTCTATTTCACACTGACTATAAATCGTGTGATTTCTGCAGGAGCAAACAATCTGTTGTTGTGTTCTGTTTAAACACAACTACATCACATTACTACACTATCACTACATACTAAGCACTTACTGTATTGATGTATTGGCTTTGAACTTATCACATTTTACAAGATATTTGAATGCATAGAATATAGAGATAATAGAAAACCACTTAATGCTTAACAGTTTTGCTTAAGCTTTAAAGTTCCCAGCTTAGATAGAGTTGTGTCTCCATATTTCCACATAGTTTTCCTCTCAGTTCTCTGGTTTCCTTTAATCCACCCAATATGCCAGTAAGATGATTAGCTGTGATAAATTAATCAAGGTGTAATTGAAAGTGTTGGTGAACTGGTGTCTATCAACTCACATCCAGTGTTTTTCCAATCCAGCGTGGATTCCAATTCACAGTGACTTTGCTAAGGATGATGTGGTTATTGAAGGTAGATGAATGACTAAGTGCACCAACTCTATAGAGACCACTGTTTGTAAAAAAAAAAAAAAAAATACAGACGATAAACAGTTTATGAAACCAAACCAGCCTCTCAGGCACTAACAACCCTAAAGTAACAGAGATCAAACTTTTTTTCATTCTGATGTTTGATTTGAAAATAAACTGAAACTCTTGACATGTCTCTATAGTGTTTTTATTCATTGTGCTGCTGCAACATGAGTTTTGAAGTTAATAAATGCTGTGTCCCTTAGTATGTCATACTGTGCAGAGTTTTAAGTTTCAAGGTTCAAGTTTAATTTGTCATGTGTACATATGTCAGAGACAGTTTGTACAATGAGATTCTTATGTGAGGCTCCAGGTAAACTTAAGCAACATTAAATATTAAACAGTAAACAATAGAAAAAGAAAAAATGAAAGAAAAAAGGAGAGAAAATTAATAACGAGCCATAAGAAAGTTACAATTTTTTTACAAGAGAAAATGGACAAAATGACAAACCAGTGTCCTGCACCATGCCTTGCCTCATAATGTCCCCGTTCACCAGCCGGACATGTTGACTTTTGTGTGAGTAAGTGAGTGAGTGAGTGAGTGAGTGAGTGAGTCAGTGAGTAAGTGAGTAAGTGAGTGAGTGAGTGTGTGTGTGTGTGTGTGTGTGTGTGTGTGTGTGTGAGAGAGAGAGAGAGAGAGATGTAATTTAGCTTTGAAAGGCTTGCTAAAAGCCTCTCAGAAGGAATTTGTCGTTGTTGATACATCTGGCAGAAGTTTATTACACCTGATGGTAAGTAATGTTCTCCATTACACTTAAGAGAGACATTTCACTGGCCTCTCTCTCTCTCTCTCTCTCTCTCTCTCTCTCTCTCTCTCTCTCTCTCTCTCTCTCTCTCTCTCTCTCTCTCTCTCTCTCTCTCTCTCTCTCTCTCTCTCTCTCTCTCTCTCTCTCTCTCTCTCTCTCTCTCTCTCTGTCTCTCACTCATGGCTTTGCATTTTAAGGTAAGGTGTTGTCCTGGCTAATGGGGCACCCCATGTGCTGTTCTGAGATCAGAGTTGTAACGTATGCTGTACTGATTGATGACTAGAACTTGAAAGAAAGTGCTCATGCATCGGCGCCTATAACAGGGTGTGTACAGGATAAAGTTTTTGAGGCCAGGACCGGGAGGCTTTCAGATTTATAGCATTGTCATCGAATAAAGCACTTTCGAGGACATATGGAGTGTCAGCTATTGTTTAGAGAGAATAAATCTTCTAAAAGTCCAATGTGTGTGTATGTGTATGAGAAAGAGAATCTTATATGAGGCAACTGACTCATCCCACTCATGGGTCCTGTTCTGAATGTGGCACGTCCTAAAATGGCCTTGTTGTTGAGTGCATGTTGTGTAAAATGGCTCTCCTGTGCAGTTACTCACGCAGCGATGTTTTGTTGTGACTGTTTTTGCTTTGCCTTGTACTTGCCATTACATCTGCGAATGCGATTGTGGGAAATTCGGAAGCCACTTTTCATTTAAATCGACGACACTTCACAAATATGGATTATTTAGTCGTAGGCCCTAAGCCATACTTCACACAAACATGAAAGCAATGCTAGTAATGAGTGAGAGAATGTGTAAATGATAAATTAATAGCTATGCTCTATCAGCTTTTATTTATTATACAACAGATAACATGGATAGCTCTTGGTGTAGGTCAGGAAACTGACACTTTTTAATTGCTTCATTTTAAAAAGAACTTGATTTTTTAGCATTTTTAAAACTGTGTTTAACATTATAATGACAACGAAGATCCTTTCTGCATTCTGTTTATGACAATCAACGATTATTTATACATATTACAATCATATAATATATGGCCAAATATTTGTAGAAACTTGACCATATAACACCTATAAGTGGTTTTTCCTACAGATATTGAAAGCACACAGTTGCCTGGACTACATGCGGTAACATTACAATTTCATTAGAACATTAGTCTTAACCTGGATAATTAACCTGTGTACAAAGCAAGGTTTATGACATGATTTACATACATTGAACTGTGGATTGGAAGACTTTTACTAGAAGGTCACAAGTTCAAATCCCAGCACCACCCTTAAACAAGGCCCTTAACCCTCAACTGCTCAGTTGTAAGTCTCTCTGAATAAGCCCATCGACCATCTGCCAAAAGCCATAAATGTAAATTCAAATGTTTGCCAAGGTTGGTGTAGAAGAACTTGAATGGCCTCCACAGAGCTTTGACTTTAGCTCCACTGGACACATGCCTACTTATTTAACATCAGTACCTAACATCACTAATGTTCTTGTGACTGAATGGGCAATTCACTCCAAAACATAGTAAAAAACCTTTCAAGAAAATTGTATGGTATTATAAGATAAAATGGAAAAAAAAAATACGAGTGGAATGTGAAGTTCAAAATGTACATGTTTGTGATGGTCAGATGGCAAAATACTTACAAGTTTATGTTATTTTATTATCAGCTTTGTAATTTTTTTATATATTGTGTTTTGCATTCATGGTGCATTTTACTGCAATTGACAGCAAGGGGTAGAGGGTTTCAATCATATTTTATAACTCAGATTTATTTATTTATTCATTTATTTATCTATTTATTTATTCATTTATTCATTCATTCATTCATTTATACTTAAATAAAAGTGCTTGTCTTTTATGAACTTAAAATCGACCAGCTAAGAGACAGATTATAGTAGTAAAGGAAACTTTGTTGAGTGCTTGCACAAGAAAAAGTCCCAAAACAAAACAAAGAACAAAATATGTCATAATGGTTTTATGTTTCTAGACTATGTATGGTATCTGGCCAGGTCCACTGTGTTCTGGTCTGATGTGTATCTAAAACACACACTGCTTGAATACAAACATCTTTAGGGGCACAGTAAAATAGAATAAACAAGATAGGAGGACATATTGTTTTTTTTCCAGGTCATATAACAATAATTACCAACTCAATATTTACATGAACACGCATACTGTACTCTCAGAATACTCATAATATATTCTTAAAATACCTACTTTACACTCTGAATACTCATGTTTTCTCATAATGCAAACTTTACTTTCAGAATACTCCTAGTGTATTATTATAATAATGCATGCAGTACTCAAAGAATACCTATTAAGCATACTGTACTCTCTAAATGCTCACAGTGTATCCTTACAAAGCATACTGTACTCGCAGTACGCTCATAGTGATATCTCATAATGTATTCCGTACCCACAGAATATACAGGGTATCCATACAATACCTATTTTTCTCTCAGAGTACTATATACAATATATTCTTGTAATGTATACACACATTCCCAGCATATTTAGAACATATTTCCATACAGTGATTAATGTTTATGATCACATATCATATTAAGGATAAAGCTAAAATAAACATATTAAAAATAAATGCACTGAAAATCACAAGTCCCATGACATCTTGTGTAAGCAAGAGAAATCTGATAATCTCATAGAAATGAACTGTCAGTTCTATCAATCAGAATGAGAACCTACATTCTATATGCATCAATTCCGAATACAAGGAACCTTCCGTACATTTATCCAAATCCACAACTCAAATTTGATCCTTGATACTATTAAAATGTATGAGTAACATTTTCAGACGGCTAAAATATGTCAATGAATCTGTGTAATACTTCTCACACACACATTTTTTATAGGACCTATTTTAATGCGTTTTAAAGAAGCAGAAATCATACATCATAATCCTACTATAATGTCAAAAGCATCACTTCAGTTGGACTTTGTTCCCCCTAAATATTTTCATCACTTTATCCACCAGTAAACAATTGACACTTGTTCTGAGAATATCTCAAATCAAACTGGACAGAATCCAAATCGACTGCAGGCTTTTCCTGGAAGCCACATAACTTCAATTAACTTCTACAAAAAGAGATCTTGAATGACTGAAAGAAGTGATGAAGTGGTCTTTTTTTTATCAATCCAGGACTAATCCAAGACTATATGTTCTTCCAAAAGTTTTTTCTGAATCATGGTGTTTAAATGTTAACTAAAAGTTAACTTTGCTGGGAACACATTTGCATCACCTGTATGACCTGATCATAAGATTTTATGTGCTTTTGGAACATCCCGTTGTATTTTTAGTCCACATTTGCTGTTATAATAACCTCCAGTCTTCTGGAAAGATGTTCAGCTAGATTTTGAAGTGTGCCTGTGGAGATTTGTGTTCATTCAGCCATAAAGGCTTTCAAGTCAGAGCATTGAGGTCTGAGCTTTATAACAGGCCACTCAGGATCTTTCATTCTGACTCATGTAAACCGTATCTTCATGGAGCTCATTTAGTTCACAGGAGCATTGTCATGCTGAACTAGGTTTGGGTCTACAAGTTTAAGTGAAGGAAAAAATTGAGTTACTACATCCAAATTGTAATGCTACTACACCCAACATAAATCCTTTATATAGAATCATGTGCCTTCAACTTTTTGCTAACAATTTGCGGAAGAACCAAATATGGCTGGAAAATCAGTTGTCCCTATATCTTTATATATTATTTACGTATTGTACATTGAAATGCAAAAAGCAAATAAGATTGAGTGTACAATAAGATGTATTTTTATCTTTGACTGTGTGAAGGCTGTACCCTCTGCATGCCCCCTGCATGCTCAGTAGCATTCTCACTAAATGGGGTTGAGTTTGGCAGACCTGAATGGTTCATGTAAGGCTTAAAAGAAGAGAGCCCTCTTCATGTAAAAGCGTGGACAATTTTCTGTTTTCAATTTTTTTTTCAAAATGTGTGTGTGCATGTGGGTGTGAATAGCTCATGACATGAGGCATGCTGCAGCATGTTTATAAGTGTGAAAGTTAAAGGGCTGTTGTGTATCTGGTGAATAAAAATGGTTGTATTTCCACATTATCATCATGCTGCTTTCACGCCTCGTGGCACTGGAGGAAAGGGCCTGTTAACGGTTCATGCTCTGTGTGTGTGTGTGTGTGTGTGTGTGTGTGTGTGTGTGTGTGTGTGTGTGTGTGTGTGTGAGAGAGAGAGAGAGAGAGAGAGAGAGAGAGAGAGAGAGAGAGAAAGACAGTAAGCATTGTGGCAACACTGTTTATTTGTTCTGCACTGGCAACCTCTAAGGCAGCTGCTCTGACACATGCATACACCAGTGTATAAGAAAAAGCTGAAGGGAAAAAAGAGAGAGAGACAAACCATAGCTCACCCCAGCTAACCTGGCTAATGTTGCTCTTGTGGCTCTTATAAATATACATTTAATTTATAAACAAATCCCATCCATCCAATTTCGCCATGAGCCAAAATAAATCTCAATAAATGTTGATATTCAAATCATTATAGCCTGTATTTATCTCTCTAAAAATAAAACTTAAATATAGTGTGAAATATTTCAGAATAGCTAGCTATTTAGTTTTTGATATTTTTAATTTCACAGCTAAAAAAACCTAGTGGACAATTAAACCAAATCCATGAATTACTTAGCATTAATTTCTTTTATACATTTTTTTCTAGTGGAGGTCACCAGACAAATATGAACACTCCATGTTTGCTGGTACCGCTGATGTTAGTTAGCTTCGTTATCTAATTCAGTTAAATACATTGTGCTTTCAATAGTTTCTAGTCTTTTTTCAACTGCAAATACTGATAAATATTATTATATCCAGTAGAATCTTTTTTTTTATTATTTAAAATTTGATGTATATAGTTTCTTCTCCAAACGACTTCTTAGAGCTACAAACGACTTTTCAACGAATTTAACGAAACGAATATACATAACTTTATGGCCACCAATCAGGCAAAACATTATGACCACCAGCCTAATATTGTCTTGTTCTCTCCTTTGTTGCCAGAACAATCCTGACCTGTCAAGCATTAAGAGCATTATCTTCTTCAGCAATTTAAGCTACAGGAGCTTGACTGTTGGATCAGGGACCAGCCTTCACTCTTCACGTACATCAATGAGCCTCGTCCGCCCATGACCCTGTTGCAGGTTCACCACTGTTCCTTCCTTTGGCCTCTTTTGAGAGATGCTGACCACTGCAGACAAGGACTCCACAAGAGCTGTCCCAGTTGTCTAGCCATCACAATTTGGCCTTTGTCAAACTCGCTCACATCCTTACACTTTTCCATTTTTCCTGCTTCTAGCACATCCACTTTAAGGACAAAATGTTCACTTGCTGCCTAATGGACAGTATCTCACTCATTAACAAGTGCCATGATGAAGAGATAATCAGTGTTTTTCACTTCACTGGAAATAATGTTATAATGTAATGTTATGTCTGGTCAGTTTATATACTGTATATGCACTTTCAATATTTATCATGTTTTGGAAAATGTAAATGGTAAGGTAACCTTCAGAATATACTGTGACAACAATTTGTAGGGTTTTTTTGTTTGTCTCTTCGTGTGTGTGTTTGTTTGTGTGTGTGTGTGTGTGTGGCTACCTTTAAAAATTGCTTGTCCTTGTTGTCCTGAGTATTTGCATAACACTGGCCAAGTGTTAGAGTTTATAGCAACACTTCTTGACCTCAGTTTTTGTGTGAGTGAGCATCCGAACAGCAGCTGTTGTGGCAGATGTGGCCCTGGGAGGTGGAACAAGCAAACGTTTTTTTGTGTTCTTCATGTTTGTGTGTGTGTGTGTGTGTGTGTGTGTGTGTGTGTGTGTGTGTGTGTGTGTGTGTGTGTGTGTGTATGGCAAGTAACAAGAAAACCTGACAACCCTCATCTGTCAACACCTTTTCAAAGTGGTTTGGCCTGTCCTAGGCTACTCTTCTCTTTGTTATATTTTGCCTCTCGCCATACACACACACACACACACACACACACACACACACACACACACACATTAGACATAGCAGGACTGTATATTTACATTTAGTCAAGGAAGGCTTTGTGACTCCTTTGTTGAAATTTCTTAGATGTTCTAGACTCTAGCATTTAGAGCACCGGCTGGAAAATGCATACAACACACACACACACACACACACACACACACACACACACACACACACACACACACACACAGACACACACACACATATTCTTACATTATACACTCTTGAAAATTATATTGTATTCACAGTCACAGGCTCATTAAATTTAATTTGAGCAGGAACTCTTAGTGGCTCTCCAAAGGTACCCCTCTGAAAAGTAAATTTTATTTTCCACAAAGTACAGCAGTGTGTGTGTGTGTGTGTGTGTGTGTGTGTGTGTGTGTGTGTGTGTGTGAGTGAGAGAGAGAGAGAGAGAGAGAGAGAGAGAGAGAGAGAGAGAGAGAGAGAGAGTTCGGGTGCAAGGATGTAGAAAATCTCTGAGCTTTTAGTAATTTCAGTCATTTATGAGACAAAGTACAAAAAGCAAAAATTCTCAATGCTTGAAATCAAAATTGCAACCAAATTAAAACGGAGAGTCCAAACAAATGGAATGAAGATGAAAGAAGATGACAAAGATTGATAACTAGATCAAACCAAATGCACCCAAGTGCAAAAATGATTATAAAAGCGATATCCAATCAGTAAGAATTGGCTCTAATATAGAATAATGTCTCCTGACACAGTTGCTATATAGCAGGAGTCTTCAACTGAAAATCCTTGAGGTCCAGTAAATGAACCCTCCTCACCAGCTGAGGTCCGGACAATTATATACCTAAAAACATGAATTGATGATGTTTGCTAGACTAAAGAAATTAGTGTAGACAACATTTTAATTGGATTATAAATGAATATGTAAAAGGAAAAGCTAAAGTGCTTTTGTTTCTGCTGAACCGAGATTACAGATCATAAGTAATGAACGCATACCTCACTGGTTAAAAAAACAGAAAACGGAAATCTCATCACATTTTAACTTCAACCTGTCAGGCAAAGAAAGTGCCGAAAACCGAAGTAGATTCCACAAGGCTTTTAATGAGGGAGTTCCAGACGGTATGCCACCTCGTTGACCTGCCTTTCAATCCTGAACGGCCCGATGTACCGGGGGCTCAACTTCCGACAGGGAAGCCGCAGTCGGAGATCTCTGGTGGAGAGCCAGACCCAGTCTCCGGGCCTGTAAGCGGGGGCTTCCGACCTTCGTGCATCCGCATGTCGCCGGGTTTCCCTCACTGCCCTGCGCAGCTGAGTGTGTGCAGCATCCCATGTCCGGACGCTCTCCCGAAACCAGTGGTCCACAGCGGGCACGTTGGAGGGCTCGTCGGACCAGGGAAACAGTGGGGGTTGGAACCCCAACACGCATTGAAAAGGCGTGAGACCTGTGGTGTCTTGGCGCAACGAGTTTTGGGCGTACTCCGCCCAGGGCAGGAACCGGCTCCACTCCTCCTGGTCCTGATGGCAATATGACCTCAGGTACCTCCCCAGCTCTTGGATCTTCCGCCGGTCTGGCTGCTCGACTGGGGTGGTAACCGGACGACAGGTTGACGGTGACTCCCAGTAGCCGGAAAAACGCCCTCCAGACATGTGAGGTGAACTGAGAGCCCCGGTCAGACACTATCTCCTCAGGGAGGCCGTAGTTGCGGAAGACGTGATGGAAGAGCGCCCGCGGTTTCCAGAGCTGTGGGGAGGCCTCGGAGAGGGACAAAGCGGCAGGCCTTGGAGAACCGGTCAACGACCACGAGAACGCAGGTGAAACCCTCCGACCGTGGCAGGTCTGTGACAAAGTCTATGCCGATATGAGACCATGGCCTTTGTGGAGTAGGCAGGGGGACGAGTTTGCCTATTGGTAGATGTCGGGGAGTTTTGAGATGGCACAGATGTTGCAGCCTCGGACAAACTCGGCCACTGTGTTGCTCATACCTGGCCACCAGTATCGTCCCTGAACCAGACGCAGGGTCTGCCTCCTGCCTGGGTGCCCTGAACCGGGACTTCGTGGACTGCTCTAAGTAAGGCCTGTCGACACTCTGGAGGAACAAAGGTCCGGTCCTCGGGACAACCAGGGCGTCTGTTCTCCTCGTGTGGCCCTGCGGATGTTCTCGTCTAGCTCCCATATGATCGGGCTCAGAATGATCGTCGGAGGCAAGATAGGCCCAGGCTCGGTGGGTTCCTCAGGTCCATACACCCTGGAGAGAGCATCGGCCTTGCCGTTCTTTGATCCTGGCCGATAGGTGATGCTGAAATTGAACCGGTTAAAAAAGAGAGCCCACCGTGCCTGGCGAGGATTTAGGCGCTTGGCCTCACGGAGGTACTGAAGGTTCTTGTGATCCGTGATGACTATAAAAGGATGGACAGCCCCCTCCAGCCAGTGTCTCCACTCCTCCAGGGCTAGTTTGATGGCTAGGAGTTCTCGGTTGCCGATGTCGTAATTCTGTTCCGCTGGAGACAGCTTTTTGAGAAGTAGGCGAGGGATGGAGTCGAGGGGATTCCCTGAATGCTGGGAGAGGGTGGCCCCTACGCCCGTGGAAGATGCGTCCACCTCGACAACAAACGGGAGCTGGGGGTCAGGATGATGGAGAAGCGGAGCGGTACAGAACCTCGTGCGTAGCTCCTCGAAGGCCCTTTGTGCATCCGGGGTCCAGGAGAGAGTCTTGGCTTTTCCTCGCAGGAGAGACGTGAGTGAGGCGGAAACCAGGCTGAAACCTCCAATGAACCGGCGGTAGAAGTTGGCGAAGCCAAGAAACCTCTGGAGTTCCTTGATTGAGGTGGGAACGGGCCAATCCCGTACGGCCATCACCTTCCTTTCATCCATCCTGATGCCTGCTGCGTTGATGTTGTAACCCAGGAACTGTATCTCCGAGCGATGGAATTCACACTTGGGAAGGTTGAGAAACAGTCGGTGTTCTCGCAGCCGGTCTAGGACCTGGGTGACGTGCTTGTGGTGTTCTTGCAGCGTCCTGGAGTAGATCAGGATGTCGTCGATGTAAACAATTACAAACCGATGGAGGAAGGGACGGAAAACCTCGTTCATACAGTTCTGAAAGACCGCCGAGCAATGGAAAGGCCATACGGCATGACCCGATACTCATAATGACCAGAGGGAGTAATGAACGCCGCCTTCCACTCGTCCCCTTTGCGGATGCGCACCAGGTTGTACGCGCTCGGAGGTCCAGCTTGGTAAAGACGCGAGCCTCACGTAGTTCTTCCAAGGCTGCTGGGACCAGGGGGAGCGGGTATGGAAGCGGGGCGATCTGTGCATTTAGGCCCCTGTAGTCGATACAGGCGCAGACCCCGTCCTTCTTAGCCACGAAGAAGAAGCTAGAGGCCGCCGGGGAGGAAGACTGGGTGATGAAGCCCTGTCGGAGGGCCTGTTGGATGTAGCCCTCCATGGCTTGGTGTTCCGGGCTGACAAGGGGTAGACCCGCCTTTGGTAGCTTGGCCCCGGCTTTAGATCAATGGCACAGTCCCACGGCCGGTGTGGGGTAACTGAGTGGCGGCCTCCTCACTAAAGACGTCAGAAAAGGCCCGGTATTCATGCGGGATCTCTACCTGAGCGGGTTGGGGAGCTCCTTCCACTTGAGTAGCTGCCAGGGTTAAGACGGTCCGGAGGGGAGTCGGGAGTGGAAGTAAGCACTTATGCCGGCAGGCGGGCTCCACCCAGGATGTCGCACGGGTCCCAGGAACAGGTGGGGAGTGCTTGGCTAACCAGGGGCGACCCAGGATCACGCCCACTGTCGAATCCTCCAGTACGAGCAGTTGAATCTCTTCTTGGTGTAGCACTCCGACTTGGAGGACAATAGGTGGAGCACAGTACTTCACCTTGCCCTTCCCTAATGGTCGTCCCTGGATGGTCTGGACGGCCAGTTCCTGGGATCCCTCTGCCGGCGTAGCTGGGCGTTCTAGACACGCCTGGGAGATGAAGTTCCCAGCGGATCCTGAGTCGACTAGGGCAGAAGCCGATAGAGAGAGCAGGGGTTACTAAGGTGACCCTGAGCGTAGACAGGTGAGTAATGTCAGAAGAAAGGGTGACCGTACTCACCGTCCGACGAGGAGGCCTCACTGGGCATTGGGCCACGCGATGTCCTCTCTCTCCACAGTAGAGGCAAGCTCCAGCCGCCCACCGGCGCTCCCTTTCTTGCCGAGACAGCCGCTGTGACCCGAGTTGCATGGGTTCTGGTTCTGGAGTTGTTGGTACTGCCATAGCCTGTGCTGGTTCGACCTCGGGGGATTTGCAGGCTGCCAGGTGTTGAGAGACTCGGATGGATCTCTGAATAAAAGCCTCAAGCCCCAGAGAGTCATCATAAGTGGCCATCGCCAGCCTGAGCTCCTGATTTAGGCCTCTGCGGTATACAGCCAACAGCGCTTTCTCATCCCAACCAGCAGATGCCGCCAGAGTGCGGAAGCGGAGGCTGTAACTCGAAACGCTGTCTGTCCCCTGGTGGAGATTGAGCAGCTGATCAGCGGTTGAGGTATCCCCGGGGGCGGTGCTAAAAACCTCGGCGAAATGACTCGTGAACGCGGCGTATGACGTCAGGGCCGGGCTCGCTGCGCCCAGAGCGCTCTTGCCCACGCTAGCGCTCTTCCGTGAGCAGCGAATCAGAAACGCGACCTTTGCTCGTTCGCTAGGAAAACATTGTGGTCGCATCTCGATGTAGACGGCCGCCTGGAGCAGGAATCCTGACATTCCGCCGCTTCCGGAAAAGACGCTGGGAGAGCCATCGGGCTGCCAGATGACGGAGGGGTTTGGTGCGCGGCTTCCGGCCGGAAAGCCTCTCGAAGCGCGGCGGTGAGCTCCCTCACAAACTCGGACGTGGCAACGGGCTGGTCCTCCGCTGACCCGGACGCGGCAGCGAGCTGGTCCTCCATGCTGAGGTAACGCGGTTTCTTTTCTTCCGTGTTAGGTGCCCCTCCGTTTGTGAAAGGTCCGTTCTTCTGTCAGGCAAAGAAAGTGCCGGAAACCGAAGTAGATTCCACAAGGCTTTTAATGAGAAAAGCACAAAAAAATAAGGAAACCCCAGGTTTGCTAAACCAGGTAAGAGCGGTGATCAGGCAGAAGCAAAACAAATACACAATGCAAAGTAGTCCGATAGTGTTCTATCGCCTAAGCTGTAGAACGGACAATGAGCTGGTGGAGGGACGGAGGTTATATAGCATGGGAGCTGATGAGGGCCAGGTGTAGCTGATTAGTAAGTGGGAGAGTGGCTTGGAGTGATAAGTGAAGGTGTGGCTGGTGGATCCCTGACACAACCTTACAAAATGTATCTAATGTTTAACGTTGCTCTCTTCTATACTTCATGTTGCATTGATAAAATACCATATGACCCAAACAGCTCTACTGAGCCCACTTTGATGTTCCTGATAAAAAATGTGGATTTATTAGAAAATAGCGTATTGCATATATTTATTTGATTATGTGAAAAGGCTTCGCGGTCCGACCAGGCGCATTTTGCGGTCCGGATTCAGCCAGTTGGTGACCCCTGCTATATAGTGTGATCACTGTTGAAGAAAAAAAAGACCTCCTGTGCCATTTCTTGCTAGGACAGAGCTGAGTGAGACTGATGCTGAAGGTGTTTTACTGTTTGACCGAGGGGACATGATTCATTGCCTGGTACAGATGTGTTTATTGTTTTTCTTTTCACATTTGTTTCATATCTTGCTGCAAATGCTGGTGCTTTCTCAGAAACTACACTCTGGAACAAAACCTCATGAGGTACCTCATGAAAGAACTGTTTTTTTTGCAAATATGATTTTTTTTACCTTGGCCTTGAGAAGCTAGAAATGACCTACTATGTTAATAACTAAAAAAAAAATTCCATGATTGTTTTTTTCCAAATTTTATGTAAAATACATTGATTCAAATGCAGAGGTGGCAAGATTTCACACATCCTTCACTTAAGTAGAAGTACAGATAGATACAGTTTAGATGTTTAAAAATACTCTGGTAAAAGTTGAAGTTCTGACCACACTGTTTACTCAAGTTAAAGATAAGAAGTTTGGGTTTTTGACATTTGCATAAGTTGATTAAAACATTTAATCGCAATTTATCACATGATTGTCATGAGGTAACTCACGATTAATCGCACATTTTCTATCTGTTATAAATGTTTCTTAAATTAATACTTTTTTTTATACTTTAAGCAACATGGGCATGGACAAATACTGATGCATTATGCAAATGTATGTTTATTATTAGTAAAACCATACTCGACATAGAGCATAAAGTCAAAATAATCTTGTAAAAAAAAAATAAAAAAAAAAAGATTTTCAAGAACAAAACAGCTAAATGTTTGAAAGCAGATATATCGTGTCTATCTTTCCATCTCCATAAAAGACAAAAGCATCCACTTTCAGATACAGTATAGATACAGTCTTGTCTAGGTCTTTCAGCAAGAATTTTAACCCATGTAAATGGTTATGTAACTTTTGAACTCAGTAGAGACTAGAGAAGCACAAAAAGTTTGTTTTAGGAAATACATGAAGTTACTATGGCCAATAAAATATATTTTTTTGCCATGACAAAAATCTAAATCACTAGACAATCATTGGAAAAGCATGATTTCAAAGGCAGACAGTTTGACACCTACCAGTGTAATGACCAATATGACCAAACCGAGAGATTTAGAATCCTGTATCTCAACCCAGCAATCTGAATTATTAATGAAACCCGTAGCTATACACTTCCTTAACAAAATCGTACCAATCTCATATTTAAACCACAGGCTAAAAGTGAAATGCTTCTTTAATTACACAAAACAAATTATTGATTAAAAAACTCAACCATAACCCATGTGACTAGATCAGAGACCAATTATAAAACACACACTAAAAGTCATTTAATTCCACTAATAGCCTACTAATCGAGCTACATTAAGCCGTAATGGGTTCCTTAGAGCAATGGTGTCCTGTCATATCCACATTTTTATTCTATCTAGGCATGATGTTTTACTCCAACTTTGAAAACCAGCATGTAGAGCACAATGCAGCTTTTGTTAATATAAATGCATGACTGAGGTTACTGAGACCAATAAAACGGATGTAGACACAGCAAGGTTCTATTTGTAGAAATGTAATGGAGCTTTGCTACAGCACACCGGTGCTACTTATTTATTTATATTTTAATTGATATTCCCTCATGAAGTATTTAGTCCTGAGGTGATTTTTATGTGTGTGAATATAACCTGTCTTCACATAAATATACACTGAATAGCCAAGTTGTTTGTTTACTGGCAGCATACCCCCCCACCACACACACACACACACACACACACACACACACACACACACACACACACACACACACCTCCCCACTCAACACATATACACACACATTTTGTTTAGCATCAAGTAACAAATCACATGAATAATTCAAATGTATTTATGGTCAAACTTGGCAAAACAGCAATTCTACCATCCGTTAGTGTTCATTGAGTGTTAAAGGGGGAAAAAAGTGAGAGACTGTGCTGTAATTAGTAACATAAACTATATGAAAAAAAAATATTGGGACTCCTGACTTTTCTGACCTTTCCAGCTATATGTGGTTCTTCCTCAAACTGTTACCACAAAGTTGGAGGCACACAATTGTATAAGATGTTCTTGAATGCTTTAGCATAAAATTTTCTCTTCACTTGAACAAGGAAATCCAAACCTATTCCAGGATGACAATGCCCCTGTACACAAAACAAACTAAATGAAGATATAATTTACATAAGTTGTAGTAAAAGGTCTACTTGATATTTTAACAGTGAATAAAAACTTTCTTTCAGCTTCTCCCATTAGGGGTCGCCACAGCGGATCCTCAGCACGTTTGATTTGGCACTTTTTTACGCTGGATGCCCTTCCTAACGCAACCCTCCCTAATTTATCCGGGCTTGGGACCAGCACTGAGAGTGGCTGGGGTTGGTTCCCTGACCGGGATCGAACCCGGGCCGCAGCGGTGAGAGTGCTGCATCCTAACCACTAGACCACAAGGGAACCCCCTATTTTAACAGTGAATAAGTTGCTTTATACTTGTTCTTTCTTTGCAAGTCCCAGCGATGTTAGGGAGCTTGGGCCGAAGTGCAGGGTCAGCCATGATACAGTGCCCCTGGAGCATAGATTGTTAAGGGCCTTGCTTAAGGGCCCAAGAGTGGCAGTTTAGCAGTGCCAGTGCTTGAATTCCTGACCTTCTGATCAGTTACCCAGAACCTTAACCACTGAGTTACCTTTTCCCATAAGGGCTAAATGTGGATAATAAGGATGATTAAAAAGCAAATACACCTCCACAAACTGTGCATATAGTGGATTTGGATCTATGTGCGAAATTCTCTCTTTGAAACATCTGTTTTTTTGTGCTTTTTTTCACAAGTATTACAAGGATTTTTTTTATAACCATTAATTGACAGTTTAATGGTTTCATATAATGCAACAGACTGTCATGAATTGCAGTACAACAAACAACAAAACATTTCCATTGCTTTTTATTGATCAATTATCTAAACCTGATTATTAATTTACTTTGTCAAACAACATATAAACATATAAAATATACAAGACATGAACTATGTATATAATTAATAGTAATTCAATGACTGAAACACAATGAAGAAGAAAGAAACAAAACTCACTGATCATTTGAACTCCAGTCATAACTGAAAGGACTGGGAAAGATATACACAGTAAGTATAAAATCGTGTATTCTGAGATGTTTGAAGTGAAGAAATGTAGTGCTTCGCTTTGTATAGCTCACTTTTGTGGATTGTAATGTGACATGTGACAATCATTCATCATAGTATTTTGCTTAAAAAAACTGAATCATTCACAAAGAAGACAAACATTCCTAATAAAATGTTGGTGTCATGCATGACATATGTGTATGGGGTTGTGTATGTAATCTGTCATTAAACAGGCAGTGTGTATGTGTGTGTGTGTGTGTGTGTGTGTGTGTGTGTGTGTGTGTGTGTGTGTGTGTGCGTGTGAGTGCTTTACTTTTTCTGTCACTGTGATATATACTGTAGCTATGACGGATGTCAGACCTGTCATGCACATTAAACACGACTCAAGCAGCGTTGGAGACAGATCTGTTACTGACAGAGGCCTCGTCTCTGTCACCGTTTCCTTTCTTTCTCGCAGAGTTCAGCACTTGCGTATGTGTGTGTATAAACTCTCATCCACCCTGCTACACTTCAAGCCAGAATGTCTATACTTCTACACAACATTCACCTTCCCAAAACCTACAGTTTTTTCATGTTATTTGGGTTCATCTGGGCTGGCATCAAATGTCCATTCATTGCAGTTCCATTGCTGTTCCATTGCTCACATAGTTTTCATGTAACATGTGATCCTGAGCCATTGTAGTAGACTGTTGATATTAATTACAATCCTAATCAATCCCCAAAGTTCTTGCACAGCTGCACAGAGTGGTCTCCAATTGAGAAGGACTCCATCCAGAGGTGGGACTTCAGGATGAACCAGGCAGATTCGAAGAGAAGAAAGGACAGGAACACTGGTCACTGGAACTACAGGGGCATGTTGATTTAAACAAAGGCAACATGGTAAAATATTCTGGTTTTGCTCCTGCATTCTGGACTAACTGAAGCTTATTTATGCACTTTCTAGAACATTCAGACAGTAAAGCATTACAGTAGTCTAATCTCGATGTAGCAAAAGCATTAACTAGTTTTTCTGCATCCTGTAACATTATATTTCTTATTTTAGCAATATTTCTAGGGTGAAAGAAGGCAATCCTGGTGATGTTATTCACATGAGCCTCAAAGGACAGACTATCAATACTGTCAATCATCAAACCAAGGTCTTTGACTGCTAAGACAGAAACATCATCCAGAGATGCTACGTAATCAGAAAGTTCTTCTGATGCATGTGAACCTAGTAAAAGTACTCCTGTCTTATCTGAGTTAAGCAGAAGAAAGTTATCAAGCATCCACTGTCTAATGTCCTTTACACACTTATTAACATTTTGAAGCTGATCTCTCTCATCTGGCTTTGCTGAAACACATAACTGTGTATCGTCAGCATAATAATGGAAGCAAATATAATGTTTATGTATAATTTCACCTAGATGCCACATATATAAAGAGAAAAGCATTGGGCCTACGACAGATCCTTGCAGAACACCCATCTTTACCTCAGAGAGTATGGAGAACTCACCATTTACATCAACATTTTCAGAATAAAGGAAAGGTTTTGCTGTTGTGATGCAGGAGAAATATACAATTTAGTAATTACTGCTAAAGACTTCTGCAACACCGTACTCCTACTAGTACATAAGATACCAATGATCTTGACCCCCTCAGCTCTCTAGACTTGCATGATCCATCCTGGTGCCCCCCTCTTGAAATTTGCATAATTTGAAAACTACACACTGCAGCTGTAGATGGCCTCTACATGGGCAGTCTAAAATGATGTTAGAGTACTGTGTATGGTCAAATTTAAAACCAATGAAGATGTTTTTCATCTGAAAAGTTATGTGGATTAATTGCTGTGATCGCTTTAGGACTGCAACTTCCACAAACAGTTTTACACTCATTTGAACAGGTGAAAACTTTGACTCTATGTTATAGATGGGTTTTTTTGTAGTTCTTTGGTTTAAAGTATTTTATTGGTGTAATGCACCGATTCTTTTGGTGGGGATCTTTAATAGAGTCTCCACTTGACTGAATGTTTCTCTCAGTTTGCAAGCTTTTGTTCCTGTGCCAGATGCAAACACAATAAGAGAATGAATCGTGCTTGTTGTCTTTGCGTACTGCTTGTGTTTGTTTGATGCGCAACAACCTGTTCACAAATAAAGTGACATAATGTCATTCCTACGTGAGCATTCAGTCTGATTTTTAGCAAAGGAAAAAGAAAGAGCTGGAGAGAGAGCGAGAGAGAGAGAGCGAGAGAGAGAGAGAGAGAGAGAGAGAGAGCGCAACATTTTGGCATCCTGAAATGCTAGGATTAGCATATGAAAGCAGCAGCTGTGTGTGTGTGTGTGTGTGTGTGTGTGTGTGTGTGTGTGTGTGTGTGTGTGTGTATGTGTGTGTGTGTGTGTGTGTGCATATGTGCATATGTGCATACGTGCATGTGTGTGTGGTGTTCCCTGAGTGCAACAGTGTAGCATGCGTACATTTAAATGTTAAGAGAATATGTAAAACATTCGGTACAACAAATATTTAGGTGTAACAAGAGAAGAGAACCAGTACACACAGTTTTTCAAATACATACAAATTAAACAGGAATATTCACATTTAGCTGCGCATGTATATTTTATTTTACATGGATAAAGGTGAGAGTGCTGAGGCTGCCAACCTTCTATAGTTGTAGTAGAAATTATCACAATATTCACTACAAGCTGGATCCAATTATTGTGTATAAATCATGCTGCTACTGATTAATATAAGGATATAATTGTATACAGTTACATGTGTGTTGACTTTATTTAATGAAACAGATTTTAAAACATAGATAGATAGATAAATAGATAGATAGATAGATAGATAGATAGATAGATAGATAGATAGATAGATAGATAGATAGATAGATAGATAGATAGATAGATAGATAGATAGATAGATAGATAGATTTTCTATTTGGATTTATGTATTAATGACATAATTGCACTTTTTTATTTAAAATCATTTATTTATTTTTTAATGCTATGCAGCTTATCCATACTGACAAAAAAAAAAAAAAAATATATATATATATATATATATATATATATATATATATATATATATATATATATATATATATATATATATATAATATTGTGAGTCAGTGTGCTCTACCTAATGCCGGTTTATTAAAATTATCTATTAACTGTATTATTGGACTAATCCTGCACAAAGCTGTATCTTGTTCTTAAAACCCTGGGTGGAAGAAGGGAGCTGTCCAGTATTAGTGGTGCTGAAATCCACACAAGGCTTCCCACATGTTTCAATCTAAGTTTCAATGAATATATTTATTTTCTTGTGACAGATGTCTAAGGCAGAACAAAAAAGAAACTTAAACAAAGCAAAATACATTGCAGAAAACAGTATCTTTGAACACAAACCATCTTTCCATTTCTCTCTCTCTCTCTCTCTCTCTCTCTCTCTCTCTCTCTCTCTCTCTCTCTCTCTTTCATTCTCTCTTTCTCTGCACACAGAGGAAATAGGTGAAAAGCTGCTTGGTTTCTGTACAATTTTTTTTTACCACCTACTTTAATTATTGTTCAGATTATTTGTTTATTATTATTATTTTTTATTTAAATGGTGACTTTTTTAAATGTTATTAGATATTAGTAATTCTGGTTCATGCAGGTGAATTGGAAAGATGAATGAACCAACCATGCCTTTGAATGAGCACAAATCTCCACAACCACACCAAGTTTAACATCTGAGCAAATGAAAACTAAACATGAAATAGAATGTTCAAAAAATTCATTTTAATCTTATAGCCAGGTGTCCTCAGATTTTAATCCATATATGTTTGTACATATAAAAAAAATATTTTTAAGTCCTTCTTGCTCTCTAAGGCTAGATCTACAACATACACAATCCTATTTTCTTCACCAGCTCTTTCAATTCACCCAGGCACAGAGAACTCTTTATGTTCATACATCTAACACCCCCCCCCTCCCCCTCTCTCTCTCTCTCTCTTTTGCGGTCCTGTTTCTCACACTCACAAGTGAACATTCTGAGGATAAATCATTAGGGTGCTTATAGATAAAAAGAAAAAAAGGCAAAACTATTCTGAGCTTTTTCTCTGTCTATAAGTAAATCGGCTACTATTACATACTATATGAAGTAAAGCTGTTATGGCAACATCAGACAAAGGAGAAAAAAACAGTACAAAATTTAATAGTTTCCTATTCTGTAAGCTTTCACTCTTCTTGTCTGCACCAGTAGAGCTGATCCTCACACAGACTGCAGAAGTGAGGGGTGAGGGTGGGGCAATGGCATCTCCCCAAAGAAACAAGCAAAATCACACACACACACACACACACACACACACACACACACACACACACACACACACACACACACACACACACACACACACGCACATAGTTCTATCACTATGAGTGAAAAGATTTAAAAAATTCACTATACTGTATGCAGTATGCAGTGAGTTTTTACAAACCTATATCTCAGTGTTTTGGTGTATCACAGTATTTGAGGTGACATTTTAATAAAAAAGTATTTTATAATTGCCACCTGATACTTATATAAGCCTTGTAATAATTACTTTTTATTTCATCTGGCACATAATCTTGTTTATAAGTATCCATACTTGAGTTGTTGTTTGACCAATATATTTTTTATTATTACATTCCAATTGGTAACCTTTCATTTTCTTTTAACTACATTAAATACATACTCAATCGGCCAATACTATATCAATGTTACCATTTCGATGTGATTTTGTTCCAGTAGTATTAAACTGAATTGTTTTTTCCTCTAATAGATATTCTAATCACAAAAATTGCCTTTATGTATTGTATTCATGTTTATTCACTCTTGAGGAAAACAATGCAACTTGTCACATAACTAAGAAAGCACAAATTCCTCTGTCCTGCAGACATTACCTTACTATTTTCTAGCAGTAAACCATATAGTTGAATGTCATCACGTTCTAACATAATTCAGCTTGGACACTGTCATAAAACAAACTGATGTTATTAAAAATCAATATCACTTAACTTGAGAGTTAAATCAAAAAATTGTCATTAAATCAAAAAACTGTCTTTATGACAACTGGTGCTTGATGAATTTAGCTTTTATGTCATAATTCCTTATAAGTGTATATCATCATAACAGAGGGTCACTGTTTAATACAGTGTATTAAATAGTAATAGACAGTGAATCATAAAAAAAGAACCTTAGTCTTATCAAGGCAAATGCAATATAATTGCAAAAGTGGTCCAAACTACAGCTTAAAAAAAAAAAGAGGAGAAAATCTGCTTTTTGGAAACCTCAAAACGTTTGGAATTCAATAAGGTTTAATTTTCAGGTTGTTATTCCTTCCAAATAAACTGGTTTAATGTTTATTAGAATTTTACATAGTTGATGATCTTCTCACCCAGGATATTCTTTTATTATCTGCTAAATGGATAATATTTGACATGATTTAATTTCAGAAAACATATTTTCACCCACAGCAGGACATTGACATTGCTACAAAATTGACCACTGTTATAAAAATCCATACATTCATGTACCGTATTTACCAAATACTACATATGTTGTTTGCTATATAATCTGACATATTTATTGCTATTAAATATCGCATGAAGAATTGTCCAAAAAAAAAACGTTTTTCAAAAGGGTTCTTGTTGCTTTCTCAGTTCTCCATATAGAACCCTTTAAAATTCTGCCAAAGGAACAAACTGAACACTTTTTTTTACATGCTCCATTTTTGAGAGTGTAGAATTGTAGTAAAATAATTCCTATTAATGTGGCATATACATTACATTTGCTGTTTATATATAAGTAAACCCTCCTGCAGTGTTTTTTGATGTTTTATTATTTATGTATTGAATGAAAATAGTAAGAAAAATGCCTCATGACACGGGTCCCTGAATGTTCTTAAACAGTTACGCTACAGTCAAGGTTATTTTGTTATGTTCTATTTATGCTTCTGCAAAATTCAAAGGAAAAAAGCACTAAAAAGGAAGTTGTTTTTTTCAAGTGACACACTTTATCGAGTACATATCACCACTGAGCTTAAATAAATTTCACATAAATGTAGTAGTCTGTATTATGCAACTGTATAATAAATTCTATTTCACTTTCAGTGTAGTTGAACCTCTTAAAAACTAAGGACCCATCTGTTTGTGCAGATTGTATATCTTAATCTTGTAACTACAACACCTTTCATAAGTATTCATCATAGTTAAAGTTTCCCACACTGAAATGAACTTAATTGTGATTTTGGGCTTCTTATATTAACAATATGCACTCACTGGCCACTTTAATGAAACCCTTTTACACCTTAGTGTTCGCGTAAATATCCAATTGAACGTTGTGTGGCAGCTGCACAGTACACAAACACAAAAAGGTGAAAGCCACGAGCTTTAGGTTCAGATTGAAAACCATAATGGAAGCAAATATGATCTCTGTTACTTTAACTACTGCATGGATATTGGTTAATTACTGGGAGAAATCAGAGTAGAATGGCTGCTCTGCTTGAAGGACAGTAACCACTACACTAAATAACCACTCTTTACAACCAAGCATATCAGATTGGGAAATTTGGAAAGGGTAAAAAAGCACATTTAGTTCCACTCGTTTTAGCCAAGAACAGGGATCTGAGGCTACAATGGGCACATAAAACTGGACAATTGAATATGCATATAAAACCATCCAATGTAGCTTTATCAGTAAGCTTAAGTTCATTTTTCTTGTTGCATAGCAAACCTTTGTCATAATTTTAAATCTCCTGTAGACTCAAACATGTTTTCTTTAAGGATGGTCCAGAGTTTATCTTCATTTATCAACCAGACCCAGTTTCCCAGTAAATATTGCTGAGAGGAACATAGAGATACCACTCTGGCTCTGTATCAGGATTCAAGTGTTTTGTCATTAGCCAATGACAGAAAGAGCACATAACCGTTTATTTCTTATTTATTTGTGATTTTTACTAATGCAGCAAGGAACTCAGTGACAGAAAAAATGGACATTTAAATTGAAATGTACTTAACTTTAAGAGATTTTGCTATGACGCAGCAATCCAAATGACACTACATATTTCTAGGACCAGTCCTCTAGTCTTATTAAACCAAACTTCTACTCAATCCACCCACTCAACTTATCACTTAAAATAGAGGTTACAACAATACAGATTGTATTTAACAATACAAAATACATTTTAATTAAATAATAGGTAAAAATCCAACAAAACCTATTGTAGATGCATTTCATATTTACACATACCAACTTATAAAAAATTGTTCCACTGTTTCCAAAAACAAACTGCTATTAATATAAAGCACCTTCTATATCCAAGCATTTTTTTCCCTTTGTCCTATATAAGGCTCAGCAAAAAAAGAAATTCATTTAGTCATCCAACTCTGTCAAGTACCATCTAGCCAAGCATCCTGTTCTTCCTGGCCTTGCTTATCCTCTCATTGCAAAGGGTTTTTCTCTAATCCCTCTGTTTTTCTTCCCTCCAGTGCCACTGAGCTGCTCTTCTGCTGCCCTAGCTTTATAATCAAGGAGAAGAAAAAAAAGAAAAACAACAGAAATCTGGGATTAAGTTTCCTTAGCCTAGTGGAAGAGAGATGTATTGCACAAATCCCTTTCTTTTTCTTCTCTTTCTGTTCTGTCTCTCTTACACAAAATCTGCTTTGGTGCTTACCAGGATCAAATAATACGATGACATTTTGCATTGTATATCTGGAGCTTAGTGAGGGCAGAATGGTTGCCTTTACAGTTGCCTTTAGTAGGTAAGTGTGTGGGGAGGGTGAGTGAAAGAGAAAAAGAGATCAAAACCGAAAGAGAGAAAGAGAGTGTTTTGCACTTTGTATGTTATCTAGGACATGCTTTTCCAACCAGCTCAAGGAAAAAGTAACAAAAATGAAAACTATTATGGTTTAAAGGCATATAGACAGATTGGTTGAACTGACAAACAGACAAAAGTACACAAATGATACACTTGGTAAAATATGACTCCAGTAAAAGTAAAAGTGCTTCCTTTAAACTTTCACTTGAGTAAAACAAAACAACTCTTTATTCGAAAAACTCTAATGTTACTCTTAGCACACCAATATATTAATATAAAGATATTAATGAGTCAAACACTGATTAATATCTATTACAAATATCATGATCCCAAAACCTTCTTTTCAACTACTTCAAAGAAAATGCCAAAAATAAGGCCACGAGTGCTGTTGCAAGTTAGATTCAGGTGTTTCTTCCATTATTTATTCCTTTCAAAATATTCTGCTTGCTGTTGAACTGATGCTGAGCTATTTGTTTGTGCTAAGTAGATACCACCAAGTGGCAATCCACTTATAAATAAAAAGATTAAAAAAAAGAAATGTAGTTGAGTAAAAAAGTTATATATTTGAATTTGAAATATAGTGAAGTTAAAGTAAAATTCTCCCCAAATGGAAATACTTCAGTAAAGTACAAATACACTACAGAGCTACTTAAGTACAGTAATGAATTGCATTTAATTCATTACTGTCTGCCACTGCTGACAAAATACCTAACATAGACAGACATACAAGTAGACAATTTAACCAGAATGGCTAGCATAAGTTCTTCAAAGTCTATCACCAGAAGTATATACTCAGGACTACGTTTATCATTTGTCTAAAAATCTTATTAATACCCTTTAAAAAATAAACATACAAAAAATACTTTTTCGATAACAAAATAATGCAAATATAAGTCATTAGACTCATTGTTCAGCCAGGGAAAGTTTGCTCCAACACTACAGTGCCAGGACAGATAGTAGCCTCAACAAATGCCTTCCTTGTACCCCGAGAGATTATGAGTGCAATGGAGCAGTTCGAGAAGATTGGAAAAGGCATAGCACAGAGCAGGATGTGATAAATGCTTGAAGGTAGATGGGCACAAGTCTGTTTTTTGCTTTGTAGGTAAGCATTAGAGTTTTAAATCTGATGTGGACAGCTACATGAAACCAGTTAATGGAAGTAGCAATGGGGTGGTGTGCGAGATCTTGGGGAAGATAAAAACAACGCGCACTGATGCTGCATTCTGGATCGGTTGTAGAGGTCAGATGGTGTGCAGAAGGCAGACCTGCCATGAGCGAGTTGCAATAATATTCATTCTCCAAACAACAAAAGACTGCATGGTTTCTGTGGATACTGTGGAATTGCCGGATCCTGATAATGACTTGGAATATAATATGGTTCTGGGTTTGCTGTGTGAGGTGAGAAGGACAGTTGGCTGTCACTGGTCACCTCACAGTTTAATGTAGGGTAAGATTGTTAGATCTGAGAGGAATATGGTGAGACATGGGGTATGGTATCATTAAAAAAAGTATTAAACTTGCAGCTTTTTTTTTTTTATTTTTTTTTTATGGTACATCATATCTGTCTCCAAAGGAGTTTTAGGATAAAGAGATGTTTAGAGCAAACAATCCACCTTATTTTTCTACCGATGTATATTTCACATACACTTTTTAAGTTTCTACTGATGACTTGTATTATGAATGTGTAAGTGAAATGAGTTGAAAATTATGATTGAAATCTATTATCCCCAATGGCCCAATCTTTTGTACTGTTGTACTCGGTTACTCAAAAATCCAACAAAATCCACTGTAAAACATTTGTTAACAGCATATAATCTAAACTGCAAGAAATAAAATTCTTATTTATATTCTTTTTATCTTTAGAAGACATAAGGGCTTTGCCTTGCTAGCCTATTCATACCAACCATCCCTTCATTCAACAAGTTTATATCAATAAGGACTTTTGATATTTTTAAATGTCAAGGAAAATACGCATATGAAATCCCAATTGTCTGAAACACTTTCACAACAAAAAAATAAATAAATAAAAAACCTTTATATTAGAAACAGAGGTCATGATGTCTCAGAGTAGTGTTTTGTCTGTCGGTCACGCTCCTCTCTCGATCACTATGGTCATTGAGATCATTAAAACCACGACAGTGCAAACGCCCATCAGTGCAGCACTTGAACTGTTGGCACTCACGTTGTCAATGGTGCTTAGACATCCAGAAATATCAGCCAGCAGCAGCAGCCAATCAACAGCAGGCTCTTCAGGCGCTCTATTCTCTAAGCTCGCTCTTCCAGTCCCCACACCTGCGCTTATTAATCACAATTACCACCGCCACACTGTGGACTTTTTCAAACTGGCATATGAAAAGGCAAACATCTGTTCACAGCGTCTCCCTCATGCCCAGTTTTTTTGGAACTGTGATCTAATATGTCCCCTATGTTCCAGGAGACAATATTCAATGCAACATCACTTATAGCTGGATGATCATCAGTTAACAATGGCCAATTATCTTTGATAAAACTGGCTGGCTTTTTTGAAAGACAAAGAAAAGTAAAAAAAAAAAAAAAACAATACATGAAAATGCTCAGGTACTTGTCATTGTGTCAGGTTTTTAAAGACTTTCACTCATTAATTAAGGCAAACCATATGTTATTTAGTCCGTATTGAGCTCTTGAACTACATTTTTCTGGTTCGCAATTTTGGATCATGAAAAGAATAATAAGCATCTATGACCTACGTTTCACTTTGCATAGACTCATGCATCCTCTAATGACATTCAATTATTAGACACATTAGATACACAAGCATCTTATAGAACACTGTCTAATATTTGTTTGTAATTGCTAAGCACCTGCTGTTCACCCAGAAAAAGCTATGACCTGGTAATGTAGTGTAGTCTTTATGACCTCACGTTGATGTTTATCTTTAGGTACAGGGCAAACAGTTTGAAGATAAAGAAGCAACATAGGAATTAAAACAGGAAAGAACAATATACAGTATACAGCATGCAAACAGCCTTTCAATGTTGTACACTTTATGTTGATTCTCGGTTTTACATATAGACAAAAGTACTCAACTCATTTCACTGGTTTTACTGGTAATCTAACTGGTAATCTAGCTATTCAAGATTCCTCTAGTCAGTTTTATTTTATAGTTTAAACAAACCTGATTCAAGACATTGCTAGTTGGGGCTAATTTAGTACAGATAAACAGCAAGAACATGTCAAACATCACTTCTCTTAACAACTATACACAGGTTACAAATGACATTTCCAGCTTTGGTGATTTGTTCAATGTGGTTAGCAATGATAATAAATAAATCAGTGCAGAAAAATATGCAAAATATTAGTTCTGCGTATTAAAATACACTACACAAGCATATCTATTCTTGAAAACATTTTTTTTTCAGAGTAGGCTAATTTATATCATGCAATTGAAAGTAAAACCATTTTTAAAAAAGTACATTTATATTCTTTATTCTTTCCAACACCCCAAGTATATGATATTATACAATTAGCTATTCAAGATTACAGCTGTATATAGCCTGGATGCAATTTTACTGCCAAGGACATGGCTACCAGATTTTTTACACCCTATTCCACATTTATTTCCTATTTCCTGTTTTAATAACTTCCACCATTCTAGGAAGATGTTCCACTAAATTTTGGAGTGTGCTTGTGGAGATTTGTGCTCATTCAGCCATCAGGACATTAGTACACTCAAGTTCTGATGTAGGGTGAGGACATTTGGGGTGCAGTCAGCATTCAAATTCATGCTAAAGATGTTCAATATGGTTAATGTAAGAGCTCAATAGCAGACCACTCAAGATCTTCAATTCCAGCCCATGTAAACCATATCTTCATGGAACTTACTTGAACCTGCTGGAACCGGTTTGGGTCTCCAAGTTCAAACGAATGGAAAATGCAATTAACGACATCCTATAGAATTGTGTGCCTCAAACAGTTTGAGGCAGTACCACATATGGCTGAAAAAGTCAGGTGTCCCAATATTGTCCATATAGTAAATACACATGCATATAAGTTTACACTGAAAATGTTTTTTTCCTGTAGAATTACACCTCTGAAGTCGAGTTAAACATGCTCCTGAGGCTCCAGTGACCACTGTTCCTGACCCTCTCCCCTCCGTGGAGCTTCCCATTTCGTCCAGGCCTGCCTCTGGATAGTGTTCTCTTCGACTGGAGGCCACTCTGTGCAGCTTGGGACGGTTTATCATCAACACCTTGGGTGGTTCCAGAGAAAATTCCGGAGTAAGAACGGGCGCTTTGAGGATGGATTGGACTGTAGCTAATGTCAACAGTCTGCTACATTGACTCAGGACTACTTTTCGCTTCTGATCATCATCACTGTACCCCGCAACATCGTATATCTGCTACAAATGGACATTCGGTGCAACCCAGATGAGGATGGGTTCCCTCTTGAGTCTGGTTCCTCTCAAGGTTTTTTTCTTATGCCATCTCTGGGAGTTTTTCCTTGCCACAGTCGACACCTGCTTGCTCATCAGGAACAAACTTACTTATAAAGAACATCTTCACTTTTAATCACCACATTATCTGTGTAAATCTGCTTTGAGACAATGTTAATTGTTAAAAGCGCTATACAAATAAACATTTATTGAATTGGATTGAATTGAAGTATTTTTTCACCTCTAAAGTACTGTAGCTATGACTTTAATTCAGTTCTACATACTACATGGTTACATGATGTAAGCTAAATAATTATACATACATGATTAAGTAAATGTTTTTATTCAATATAGAATGCAAGTATTTTTTTTTTTGTCCTATTAACTTCGCAAAAGAGAGAGGTGATGAGATGACTGTTTATTACACCTATAATGTAGGTAATAACAGGGACTTACTTGTCTCACAAATATTTTAACATTAAATATATTATAGATGGTTAAAATATAATGCAAATTATATTGTTTTATATTGTAAATGAAAATAGGAAGAGATTCCAATTTAGAATGTCCAGCCACATCTTAGCACCGATTCATTGATTATTTTTCTATAACCGCATATCCGGGAGTGTTGAATTATTTAAAATCAATTCAACTTCAGTACAGGACTTTATGGAAGAACACCCTTTTACATCCTCGTGCATGCTTTGCCACCTTGTGGTGAACAGATAATAAATATCAGTGCATCAATCGATGTGGAAGGGTTATTATATGATGGAATTTTATTTGTTTAATAATTAATTCATTATACTTAATAAGATATAACATATAGAACGAGAGTGATCTGAAATTATATTTTGTAATATAATATTATAATATACTATTTCATATAATATATCTGACAAATTGCATTAAACTGTTGTTGAAATATTAATTAAAAATGGCAAACAAATTCCTACACACATATAATCTAACAAACACTGACATAAAAACTGCAAACTATAAATGCACAAAACACTTCCTCTATTTAATTTGCTCCAGTGCATTTCTACTGTTTCATTATTCATCAGCACAAACTTGCATGTGTTCTCTCAGGTAATATACACTCATGAATATTAATCAGTTGTAGCGTCTGGCTGTGAGTATCCTGTTCATGACAGATGAAACAAAAGCCCCACAGCTTTGAGAAGATACAGAGAGAAATCTACAGTGACAAATATCTGTTCGCTTAAGTGTGACATTCTCACTCCATTTAACGCATTCAGGTTTTTTTATTATTAAACCACAGAATAAATGCCACTGTACTCCTTCTGTAATCCATTTGACGAGATGTACAAATCCTACAAGGAATAAAATGATTTCATTAAGTCAGTGCACATACCATGGCATTCTGACTGACAGTAAATGCAATGATTGTAGGATTGTAATGCTATTTAACCCTTAGAAACCTATTTTTAAAAACCGATCTTATTCCAACATTGAATGTGAGACATTATCAATGTAACCACTCAAGAAAATATTATCTCAGACAACACAGAATTTTTAGGTGAGGTTGGGCTCCTGACAGTAGCTGAATTTTGCTCTTAAATGAGTAATTTAACATTTTCCCAGAAGAGTGGAGGTTATTATAACAGCAAATAAAGATTACATGTGGAAATGGATTTTAAGAAAGCAAGGTGTTCCAAAACCTTTGTCTATATGGGTTTTTTTTGTATTATTGCTTTGTTATTTAAAGCATGCACATCATTTACTATAAATGACTTTGCATTTTACTATAAATGTTGTTTTTTTGCATTTAAGAACATACACTATATTTATATAAAATTTCAAAATGATACAAATGGCACCTTAATCATCAGCACATCTACAGACTCAAGACAGAAAAGCAGTGACCAATACATTCACATTACTAACATTATAGCATTTAAATAGAACATTGAACATTTAAATGGGTGCATTCATTGTGTTGACGCTCATGGGTCTTAATTTACCAGCAATTTTAATGACTGCAGTCTAGATAAGGTCAGCACAACGTGCACAAATTATATATCCGCAGAATAGAATGCAGAATGTTTGCTATTTGGCACAACACTAATCCTAATCATCTCAAACACAGTCAGCCGGTAATCAGTCTTGTATCACCTAAATAACCAACATATAATTAGTTATAGCACTAAATTTTGAAAGAATCTGATTATCATATACTGAAAAGCACTGCTGTACAACATCAAGTTTACTGTTAAGGATGGCAGAAAGCAACAGATGGTGTTGGGCTGAGATCTTTCCAATAAGCAGTTGCACTCCATACAAATTTATTTGAACATATATTGCTTATTAAATTAAGTTTATTTATTCATAGAAATGCATTGTTTCTAAATGCATTAAAAACCCAAATCACTATATATTGCCTTCAGTGTAGATATTTCAGCCTTGACAACCTATATAACAACCAATGCCCACATGGGTGTCCTTTAGATTTTCTGGTGTATCCCTAAATTCCACAAAAACATAGGGTGGTTGGAATGTGTACTTTAAAATTGAAGGAGGATGAACAAATCAATATTTATGCATGGCTGATGTAGGGGAAATGGTAGCTTGTGGTTGAGCTGTTGAACCTCTGCTCCAAAGGTCTTGAGGTCAAACCCCAGCATTGCCACTGCTGGGATCATGGGCATTTAACCCTCAAGTGCTCGGCTGTATAACAGAGATAATTGTCAATCTGGAGAAGGGCATCTGTCTAATGGTATGAATGCAAATAATGTCAGTTGGCTTGGTACTATGCTGCTCGAGTTTTATTATACAGTACATTATATACAGCATTTGGATAAAGCTTTCAGAAAAACCTAAACTAAGTGATTACAATCACAGTCTGATTATTGCCTGCTTGAAGAGCGTCTGCTTAAATAATATAAAGAAACTGCAGTTGTTCCCTTGTTGTGAAGAAAGCAGATGGGACTTTTAATGGAGGCCAGGCAAATTTATCCCTTTCTTAATCATTCCACAAACCTAGTAATTAAAAGTCAAGCATTATGGCAAGAATCATTAAGCATTGCGATGTGTGTGTGTACAGTGATGTGAAAAAGTGTTTACCACCATATTTTACTGATGGTATGATGTTCTTTTTCTGAAATGCGTTGTTAATTTTACGTGACATGTAATGGGACACACACCTTCCAAAAAGTTTTTGTCTCATCAGTCCACAGTCTTAATTCCCAAAAATTTTTATTCCCAAAAGTCTTGGGGATCATCAAGATGTTTTCTGGCAAAACTGAGACGAGCCTTTATGTTCTTTTTGCTCAGCAGCGGTTTTCATATGCATTTTTGCCCAGTCTCTTTCTTATGGCGAAGTCATGAACACTGACCTTAACCCAAGCAAGTGAGGCCTGCAGTTCTTTGGATGTTGCTTTTGTGACCTTATGGATAACTCGTCGCTGTGCTCTTGGGGCAATTTTGGTCGGCCGGCCACTCCTGGGAAGGTTCTCCACTCTTCCATGTTTTTGCCATTTGTGAAAAATGGTTCTCACTGTGGTTCGCTGGAGTCCCAAAGCTTTAGAAATGGCTTTATAACCTTTTCCAGACTGATAGAACGCAATTACTTTCTTCCTTATTTGTTTCTGAATTTCTTTGGATCTCGGCATGATGTGTAGCTTTTGAGGATCTTTTGGTCGACTTCACTTTGTCAGGTAGGTCCTATTTAAGAGAATGATTGATTGTGAACAGGTGTGGCAGTAATCAGGCCTGGGTGTGGCAAGAGAAATTGAACTCAGGTGTGATAAACCACAACTCTTTTTCACACCGGGCTATGTCGTTTTGGATTTTGTTTTCCCTTAATAATAAAAATCTTTATTTGAAAACTGCATGTTGTGTTCAATTGTGTTATCTTTGACTAATATTTAAATTAGTTTGATGATCTGAGACATTAAAGGGTGACAAACATGCACAAAAAAAGAAATCAGAAAGGGGTAAACACTTTTTCACACCACTGTATATACTGTGTATATATACATACACCAATCAGACATAACATTAGGACATAATAAAATTATTACCAGTGAGGAAATAACAATGATTATCTCTTCATCATGGCACCTGTTAGTGGGTGGAATATATTAGGCAGCAAGTGAACATTTTTTCCTCACAGTTGACATGTTAGAAGCAGGAGAAATGGGCAAGCGTAAGGAGAAGAGCAAGAGTTTAACAAAACTGTGATGGCTAGACATCTGGGTCAGAGCATCTTCAAAACTGCAGCACTTGTGGGCTGTTCCCGGTCTGCAGTGGTCAGTATCTTTTAAAAGTGGTCCAAGGAAGGAACAGTGGTGAATCGGCGACAGGGTAATGGGCAGCCAAGGCTCAGTGATGCACATGGGGAGTGAAGGTTGGCTTGTGTGGTCTGATTCAACAGGCGAGCTCCTGAAGCTCAAATTACTGAAGAAGTTAATGCTTTTAATAAATGGATCAGGACTGTTTTGGCAACACAATATTAGGCAGATGGTCATAATGTTATGCCTGGTTGGTGTATTCTACTATAAAACCAGCATCCATTACTCTCATTCCTACTTTGATCCAGAGGTAACATATTACTGAGTACTGAGAGCACTGTTAATGCTTTCATTTCAGGCTATCAATGTATGCATACTTGACCAAATTTCTGTCTTAATAATAATGATTTAAAAAATTTTGTGCAAGGCTACTTTCTCAATGCAGATCATTCCTCTCTGTATTGAACAGCTTTATTATGTAGCTATGAATTGATGCCACCTGTTTTAGGAGACAGTGTTGCATGTCATTTATTTGTTTGAAAGGTATCATGCCGTTTCAGTCATCAGAAATTACAGAAATAAAGACTCTCGACAGACAGAGCTGGTAAACAAAAACAAAAAAAGCTCTTCCAGCACAATTTGATGAAATTCAACAACAACAGAATATCCGTTTCTGTTTCTGTATGCAGCAGGTGCAAGATTCACCGACCAAACGTGACATGTTTTCAATTTCATTTCCAAAACTCAAGAAACCCGGCTTAAGCTGTGGGTGCTAATTTTAGAAACAAGCTAACCTGTGAACAAAAGACTAGACTGTGTTTCTATCTGGATAGAACTTTCAAAGTGTATGCTCTAAAGAGGATGAAAATACAAATGTTTTGATGGATTTTTGTCACCATTTTTTATGGTTCTCCTTCAAATACACAAGAAAAATGAAACCCAAAAACCTGTATATAGGGCTTTGCATGTTTATCTAGAAAACAGAATGAAATCTGCATGTGTTGATATGTTATTAATATTGCACACTTTGTAAAGGTGATTTCAGGAACCTTGGAAGTGAGGCTGAAAGATACTGGATATAACACCAGTCTATTAACATGCACACACATAATCACCATAATTTACACCCACTTAAAGGCAGTTGAGTCCTATCACTTACCAGCAATTTTGGGAAAACCTGAAATGCACATAAAGAGTAACCAAAGATCAAACCAGTATTTCTAGAGGAAGCAACACTATCCAATGTCCAGTGGATGATTAATTTTTACTTAATTTTGTTTATAAAATAATGAATGCCTTTGTATGCCATAGCATTATGATTGCCATTCTCTGGAACTAAAGAACCCACCTTACTTCATCATGACAACACCTTTGTGCGAAAAGCAAGGTTTATAGAGACATGATTTGTTACACTGATATAGAAATATAGTGTCCCACAATTTGCTGAACAAAATATTGAATGAGTATTCGCAAGCTCCCACAGCCGCACTCAATATCTTGTGCAAACTCTTCCCAGAATAAAGTGAAGTAGAGGGTTTGGGAAGGCAACATCATTGCAAATCACTTTGGATTGGGCAAATGCGGATGTCAGGTGTGCATGTACTTATTGCTGAATAGTTTATTTGAAATCCCCTATAACTTTCAGCATTATTCACTCAACCATGCAAATTCATATTAATCTATGAACCTTGCTATGATAAGATGATACGATAATGAATAGATTGTATGGTTTTATAATATTGTAAATATTAAATCAATGTAATATTTAATGTGAATTTTGAAAACATTAGAACAGAACTGAATTAGCTCAGTTCTCTTAACTAGATAGAATTGTCTAAATATTGTAGACTGCGTTTTTTTATTTTAGCATCATAGTTCTTTAACATGCTGAATATATTATTTTTTATTAATTTTTGTAAGAATAGCGTTGTGCAATCACATGCAGTTAAAATTGGTACAGAAGATATTTAAAAAACATAAATTTTGTGATTTGAAGCTTGTGAAGAGAGACTTGTACTGTCAAGGAATGACCTCTAGATGGCTGTGTCTCCCAAAATCTATGTTAGAATGAGCATGGGAAAGACGACGAGAGGATATTGCCCAGAGCAAGAATCCAAAAAAAAAACCATTCCATAGAGCAACATTGCCAACTGACTTTATCACTCAGGCAAATGATCACCCTGTTTACCCGAACTCCTTCTATCAACACATCAAATATTTATCGCTGCATCACTCCAGGCGAAGAGAATCAAAGCCAAGTTTTTTTCACCAGCATCTAATGAACTGTTCCCACACGAATTCTACTACCCCTCTAACAGCTGAAGCCATAATCTGAGCTCTCTGTCTGATTACTCTGTAGGACACTACAGTAAACCCAAGGCCTTTCATCAGGTTTTAGAGATTCATTAACAACTCATATCAGTGATTTTTTTAACGTGATGAAGACATAATTCTACTTTAATTGAAGATATAGTTTACAAAGAGTCCAACGGGACTCCATTTGGCCTTGACTATAAAAACTGCTGCAGTGTCCTTCAAGTCTCAAGTATCCTTATCATAAATGAAGATGTTGTTCATGATGGAGTAATATTTTCTATGTGCTGACTCTGAGTTGTTTGGCACAACCTACTTATGTAGAAGGGAATCTACTGAGAATAGTGAGATGTCTATTGTGATGATGTACAGGTAAAAGTGAGGTCAAACACCTAGGATCGGATTTTCACAACTCCAGTTGTGTTACCATGCAGTCTAATTTTGGCAAGTCATGTAAGGACTTTATTTTGATCAAGTCAGGGCTCATTTTGGATTACAAATATTTATTTCAGATTCATTTAGATTAATTAGAATTCCAGTGGATCTTGGTATACATATTGCACATACCATATTTGTTATAATTAGCAGCTGTAAAAGGGCCCTAATTAATTTTAAAACCTTTAAAAAATAACAAAAATAAAATAAAAAGTCTTCCACAGGTCCAAATAACTGGATGTACCACAAGCATCAGTACAAACAAACTGCATGCAAATTCTGTATACAGAAACCAAAATTTGTATATCCATTAGTAAGAGAGTTCTGCAACACAATATCCTAAAGGCTAAGGCTGACATAAAAATGCATACTTTAAAAAAATGTATATAACTGTTTGCCAATAATAATCAGTGCTATGTAGAGAAAGAAAGGTGGTAAGGTTTTAACATGAAGAACAGCATCCCTTAATTTGATACATGGTGTTGGCAGAATCATGTTTGAAAAAAGAAGAAAGACTAGTGCACATTCAGGAAATAGATGATATCAGGAAAATCCTATAGATTGTAGTAAAGCCTCAAGACATAGGCCATAATTTCAAACCTAAGTCACAAACTGGGTCTCCAGCAGAGCAATGATCATAAAAATAAATTCCTTCAAAGTTGCAATAAAACCTCTTATCAAATAGACAACAAAATGAGAGTCATAGATTGGCCATTGCAATGTCCTTGCCTGAATTCAGTACATTATTTGTTAAAGAGAGAGGTCTGAGTGAGTATGCCCATAAACGTGACTATGATCTTTCAGCAGAAATGTTCACAAAGTTCTATTGTAATTGGATTTCAAAAAGCTTCAGAATCTAATAGCTATGAAAAGGCATGAATGGACAATTAAAAGACTTTAAGGTCTTTAGGCCTCTAAGGTATAAAATATTTTGGTATCAATTGTATGTAGTGTATTGGGGAGATGAACAAACATTGGCATAAATCTACCAGAATTTTCCTCAAAAGTTACAGCAGGCAATATGGGAATTGCATTATATAGTTTTACAAATATCTTTAGTACTTTATCCTCATTAGGGTCACAGTGGATTCACAGGTCAGGAGCCAAGGAAACACCCTACATTGCTATTCTATCATACATATTTCCTTTAAAGTATTGTCATATTGGCTATCAAATTAAGAATAAGATTTACAGGATAAGTAAGGGAACAGAAGTGAGAGAAGTGGTTGAAGTGGAACAAAAAAATGCAAATGAACCATTTGGGAGATGACTCTTATTGGTTAGATAGGTTTGAAAACAGCCAAAACTCTCTAAAATCTCTAAACAACTATACTGGCAGACAAATGTGTAATTGCTTCCTGGACAGTGTGTTATCACACCTTACACATGCCAGCCCTCTCACAGATTACACTTTGGCAAGATTAGATTCACTGTGGTGATTCATTGACTTCTTTGTTAATATGTAGAAACTTGATCAAAGGTTGCTTGCGGTGTTTGAGATGGTGTAAGCTTGACAGTGATGCCAGATGCTCAGTGAATATAAAAACAACAATAACTGGCCTACATGAATGTTCAGCTCAGCTGAGTCATGTTTTAAAGCCCCTAATTTTCAGAATTTCTTTGCTGTTATGTGTAGATTCTGTGTATTCTCAGTACGGAGAGTACTATTTTTGAACAAGACAAGACTATCAGAATTAGACACCTGCTTACCTAGGGTCCCCTCTAACCCCAAACACAGAAATTAAAGTCACTTCTTTCCTTTATTCTTGGTCTTTGTGTACTGCATCAAAAAATTTATATTGTATACTTTATACTTTTTTAGTGTAGTATTTAATGTGTTCCTTATGTACAGGTGGAAAGATTAAAAGCCCAATATGATGGTCCTCGTTCATCAAAGAGAATACTAACAGATTCAAAATTCTTGAAAGCATTCAACTGGTCGGCACAGATCTCTGACCTCATCCACATTGGACACTTTTGGGTTCAGAAGGAATTCTTATTATTCTTCTTATCCAGCATTAGTTCCTGATACCACTAGTGCTCTTGTAGCCGAATCGACAAAACCTCCACTCTTCTAGGAAGGCTTTCCAATAGATTTTAGAGTGTAGTTATGGGATATTATAACAGCAAAGGGGAACTAAATCTTCAATGGAATGTTCAACAAGCACATTTGGGTGTTCACAGACTTTTGGTTATATAATGTGTATACAAAATACACCAGCACACCATGTAATGTAAATGGTGCATGTATAAACAAAAGCACAGTGGAAACCCCACAGTGTTTCTACGTGGTTTTTCTATCACTAGCAACTTCACAAGTTGATTATGTTTCCAGGGTGATGCTACTGTCAGTCATTATCCAAGATGACACTACCATAGAGCTCCGGTCAGGCAGAAAAGGTATACAATACTATAATGTTCACATTTTTTAAACCAAAACCAAGCGACCAGATGTTTTAAAGCATATGCAGGCTTGGAAGTTTGCATTTATATAAAACAACATGTGGCGCCAATCACAAAACTGATATAAAAATATTTAGTGTATAAGTGCTATATATTATGATGTTTTTGCATTAGCAATGAGTATCCAAATAATTACACTTCTTAGTAAGCATGTGAATGTCCTCTAAAGGATATTTCATGCTCATGTGTTGTCTTTATTGTTTATAATGAACTCCCTGCACACCCCCCAAAAAAAGAAAAATGTCCCTGTAGATCATTGACCAATTTCTTTCATATTTTCAGTGCATAATTATATATATATATATATATATATATATATATATATATATATATATATATATATATATATATATATATATATATAAAAGAATGGGACTAAACCTGTGTACACACCTGTATATTTAATCCCTGTAACATACAATGCAAATGAAAGCACAAAATACATCCTGTACATACTGTAGTATTTGGTCATGCATTAGCTTACACCAGCCCTCGTCTCTATGGCAACTGTCAAAGTTACTGATAGAAAGGAAGAGTACTGTGTGAATATAAACATGTTTTCAAGTGGAGACCGCCCACATACTGTATATATCCACATATCCATTCCTCTTTTCCCCAGTGTTGGGAGTGTTTTTGGGCCAGCGCTTCTCCAATGACGAATTCGTGTTTCAAGAAAACAGGAGCTCTATGGCTTATAATAAATAATAGAGCTGGCATTCACCTATAACACTGTATAAAGGAATTTGTATTCCAAAGCTTATGCATAAACACTGACAGGATTTCATTTAAGCATGCTTGAGCATTGAATGTGTTTGTGTGCCAATATGTTTTTATATACAGGGTGTCACCATTTGTGTTTATGAAAAGCCTATTCTGCACATTATGAATTATGAAAGTTTACTTACACTGCTTTTAAAAGTTTACTTACACTGTAGAACAGATGTACAGTAGGATGCAATGTTAACATGTTTAATGTTTCATTAAATAAAGCTAGTATTGATCAAAGATGGGAGTAAACATTTATTCAACAAACTGAAAAAAGAAGAACAAGTAAATGATTTACTAAATGAACATAGTACAATATTCAACAATGCAGTAATATGAAGCAGGCGAGTGCAAAGTGGATACCAGATTGCATTATTTTTCAGTAACAACAAAAAGTGTTGTATACTGTCAGAGATCCACCAGCCACACCTTCACCAAACCCACCTATCACTCCAAGTAGCTCTCCATCCTACTAACCACCTGCACCTGACACTCATCAGCCTCCACCCTATATAACCTCAGTTCCCCAGCTAGCTCACCGTTCGTTCTACAGTTTATGCTGGAGAACCATGTTGGACTACCCAAGCCACAGATATCCTGCCCTGTGTTGGATTACTTTCGTTTGCTGGACTTTACAAGTTCTACGAACTCTCTGCTCTTTGTATTCACCAGGTTTAGTCGAACCTGGAGTTTCCGTTTGGTTCACTGTTTTCTTCCCTTTGCCTTTTGCATTTCATTAAAACCTTCTTTTTGTTGCACTTCGGTCCGGCACGTTCTTCCGCCTGACATACATATTATCTAAAATTATTGTTTTGATATTAATTAGAGAATGCTGTTCTACTTTTTATTTATAGTCACATTTTATGTTGTGGAACATCTACAAAAAAAAAAAGACCAAGATTGCAAATGCAAAGACTTCTATATTTATAATTTTCCAAATATTGGCAAGTAAAAATATACCTTAGATTTTACAAAGTGCTTACACTGAACACTTCCAAATGTAGTACCATTAATAAACTTACAAAATTTTTATTATATCAGGGCATCAGAATTAAGTGTTGTGGTATGAAGCATTTAGGGTCCGCATGAGTACTGATTGTTCCAACAGCCAGTCCCTTGTTTCAACAGCCAGTGGAAGCTCATTACACAAGTAAATGGTAATGCAGAAATGAGTCTTGATGACAGTCTTCCATGCAGCTAAAATTTCAGCTGACATCTTGCATTTTGGGGGAAGGTGGTGCAGGTGAGCATTTGGATTTTAAATCTAAAGCAGGAAGATAGAGGATGGGACTATGGGTGAACACAGCAGTAAAGTGGTGTAGGCCAACATAAAATACCTATTACAATCGAGACAGGAGGTATTCTGGACCAGTTGCAAAGTAACAAAATGCAGAAAGAAGAATAGAATAGAATAGAATAGAATAGAATAGAGTTTATTTGTTACATATACATTACATATACATTATTTATTTTCTTTGCATATCCCAGCTTGTTCAGAACCTGGGGTCAGAGCGCAGGGTCCGCCACGATACAGCCCCCTGGAGTACAGAGGGTTAAAAGTCTTGCTCAAGGGTGCCAGGGTTGTCAGCTTGGCGATACCGGGGCCACCCTGAAGCAGATTGATGTCTTGAGATGGTGAAGAAATAAACAAATACCTATTGAATCCAACTCTTTGCTGAGCTTTCATGATTTTTTCCTGTAAGGGACATAACAGAATTTCCAGAAATATACAGATGTTCAGTCCTGCTGGGGATTGCTATTATCCAAGTGAGACTCGAGCATGTCATATCAAATAAATAAACCTTCTGATCGAAAGTAAACCACATATGGACATGGATTCCAAAGCTGGTGATGAATGAGTAAATACTGTGACTAATTGAATCAGAGGCTATAGAGTGGTCCAAGAGGATCAGGACTGGCAGTGTGACTCTTCTCAGTCATTTTTTTTACAGTTATTATCAGTTTGAAGCTAGAATGTTTGAAGCTAGTTCTGAGATAGAAAGAATAACAGCTGAAGAAATCCAGGCAGTAGCTGCTAATGTCACAGTGGTTTAACATGGGTTTCTTCAGAATGAGTCTCATAGCCTGTATACAAGCCTGTTTTTTAAACAGTAGGTGTCCTAAAGTGACATCCTTCTTCTTAAGTTACAGAACACAAGTAGGACTCTTGCAAAAGCATGAATTAAGGTAACAACTATGAGTTCACCAGCCCTTATAACCAAAAGTCAAGTCTGCACTGAAATTTATGGATGCAGCTTAAAAGCTCTATTAGGAATAGTGTTTAGAAATGTGTGGTCCACTAATAATAATAATAATAATAATAATAATAATAATAATTATTATTATTATTATTATTATTATTATTATTATTATTATTATCCACTTAATCAGCAGCACATCAAGCCAACATAAAAAAATCCTCCTATTGTTGAGACACATCAGTGGGTGTTAATGAATAATCTAAATAATGTGTTTATATTTGGTTAAATCTGCCATCTCTACACCTGCATTATCAAGGGCCACCATAGTTTAAATGTTGTACCTGCACCAACTATAATACAAGTACATATGCCTGAGCAGGTAGCTCATGTCCTCGGGTCACGTGTGACTCCATCATCACCATCACCAGGTAGCAATCAGTAATGGTAGTCAGAAATGTATTTTATTATGTAGTTACTGTAAATATTCATGTATTCAAACTTACTACATATGCTCCTATATTAAAGATTATTGCAGTTAATTTAATTGGCGGAGTTAATTTGATACAGTGTGAAATAATCAGACTTGTCAGATATTCCTGTTATTGAGAGGGAATGTAACCCTTTATCTGTTATCTGTGTGCACCAGGCGTGCATGATTTGATTGGTTCGTTTAATGTATTTTCCTTTCTCTCTCTGCTTACAACATGGAATTGCTAATTTAAAGCCTTCATACACACACTTCATACTCTCTTTTTCAAACTTAACTCTTTGTGTTCAGTCCTTGCTTGTCCACAGATAGATAGCTAGCAAAACATACCTTCTTGATGACCCATTTCATGCATTTACAGCAACATTGCTCCAAATAAGACTTTATGTATCCAACCCATCATAAATCCAAAACACAACTATCAAAAAGAACTACATAATGCAAAAAAAAAAAAACATATATGTGTGTGTGTGTGTGTGTGTGGGTGTGTGTGGCTCCACATTTGTCAGCTCTATTTCTTCTTCATTTTGTATTATATTAAATCACCAACAAATATATTCTATATTAGAGTCTATGTATTCTGAACAAACCCTGGTTTTTATCTTAATTTCTTGTGATAGGCAGACCACCTTGATGACCTGACAACATCCAAGAAATTGCCATGGCTTTGACTCCATTTTTTCATTCACCATTACCTGGTTATGCCATTAAAATCACAGGTGACATAAATAACAACAATTATTTTATTACACTGAAACCTGTCAATGGGTGGGACATGTTATGTAGAAAGTGAACAGTTCTCAATGTTGATGTGTTGGAACCAGGAAATAATAAACAAGCATAAAGTCTTACCTGTTTTTTGACAAGGGCCAAATTATGATAGGAGCAGATCATTTTCAAAACTGCAGGTCTCGTGTGGTGTTCCCTTTACGCAGTTGCTATTCCCAAACAAAAGTGGTCCAAGGACTGACAACTTGCAAACCAATGACATGGAACCAATGCCCACTGATGCGCACAGGGAGCGAAGGCTATCTATGATAGAACCATTGTATACTTTTTGTTAGCTTCAGACTAGTCAGAGTTTCTATTCTGTTTCTGGTCCACCACCAAATGTACCTACAATGAACACAATCATCAGAATTGAATTGGAAATGCAAAAACGGTGACACTTTTACCTATAGCCTATATTTCAAGCCCCATTTTTAGTTGCTTTTGCTGCAGTGAATTATTTGGGGAAAAGCTAGAAACACAAAGATGAAATCATGATTATGATTAAAATGTTTGGTCGAAAATTCCAACCAGCATATTTATAGATGTGCATAATTTTCCATAAATATTCTGGGGATGTTTATTTTTCCTTAAAAGATTATTCATTATCTAGTTATCTGTCACACCTATTGCACCATGAGCCAATAACAATGTCATAAATGAAACCAGGCTGGCTATGGCAGGGGACAATCTATAGCATTTGTTCAATTCTAGCTAATTTCCTGACTAATGCTTTATTGTTAAGGAGATTTGTGTTTACTAAACAAACCCTGGTTATCACCTTAATTTCTTGTGGTAGGCAGACTTCCTGGATGTCATATTTTAAGATGTAAAACAAGTTAATTAACCATCACATCCAGGTACTGATCATGGGTTTGTTGACATACTTTACTTCACTATTACCTGGTTATGCTGTAAAAAAAAAAAAAAGTTTTTATTATCATTATACACTGATTGGCTGTCATTTGCAGTATTTATTTTGTAATACATCATTTTCCCAAAATATCTTATTGAAGATTAGTCATCATCTGGTTATCTGCCACACCTAAAGCAGTCCATCATGAGCATAACAAGGTCATAGATGGAACCAGGCTGGTTAGGGCAGGGGAAAATCTACAGCATTTGTTTAATTCTTACTAATTTCCTGACTAATGCTTTGTTGAAAGCCGATTAAGGATTTATATGTTGCCAATTTTGGGCTTTTTTGTTTATTTATTTATTGCCCGGGAAAGTACTTCTATACAATCTGCTCTAATCATGAGCATTATTGCAGTTAACGATTTACACACACACACACACACACACACACACACACACACACACACACACACACACACACACCGCAGCTACACTACCAGTGCCAATGATGTCATTCCGTTCGAACAGTACACGGGGCGTGTCTTTGAGGGACTCAAAAGGAGGCGCTGCCGTCCCAACCAATGGGAATCGTGCGCGAGCTGCTCGAGGCGTCTTCGCTCGTTATGTGGGCGGGAACAAGAGCCTCAGCCCTCAGTTCCAGGAGCGCAGCGTACACATTTAAAACCCCTGCGCCAAAGAGTGGGTCGGCAGGACGGAGGGAAAAACTGAGGAACTCCGCGTTTAGAAAGAGGTAAGACAAACGCGAATGGCAGCCATGAGGGAAAAGGCTTACACGCCCAGGTTTTGTCGTTTACATTTTAACGAGGCCCGAGGAACTCGCACTTTGCCAAGGGGGAAAGTAGGTGGTGGCTTTGCGTTTTCCGCGTCTTGTTTGTCCAGCAACTTGACTGCTCGCTTCCCGTCCAGCCTCCCTCGTACATTAAGGTTAAGACACCGGGTTCAGAGATAACGCTGAAACGAAACGCAGAGTTTGAATGAACCACCTGTTTTCAGTTCCGGATAAAACGAATCATGACCCGCTGTGAACACGGGACCGGGTGTTCAGCACGACTTGTTGAAAAAGCTTCTCGGATATGCAATACTCCCCTCCATACTTCGCTCTGTTAATACCGTAAATGTACACGTGACAGCGTGGAAAATCTAACAGTAATGGTCCTGGCACTTTATACGGTGTTCATCCTCCCTGAAGTTTGAGTTCTATCGAGGCTTTTCTGCAATAATCACGCAGATCAACTTCGTACCTGAACTTCGTGTTGCGCGTGCGCATTGGCTCTTGCGTGTCGCGGGTTCAGAATGACGCGCTGCTGCTTGAAGTATGAACAAAAACTGGAAATGAAACGCCTTGAGAGCGTGTTTTGTTGAAAGTGTACATTTGACCTCTAGAACCGGTTCCTGTTTGTCCTGTAGGAATGCAGAAGCTTGGGGATGTTTTGGTTGTGTTTTTTTAACCCCATAGCGGCAGGGGGCGTGGCCTACATTCCTAACAAAAATAAATAAATCAGAGCAGTTTCACAGTAACACACACACACACACACACACACACACACTCTTTGTCTTACTATAAATTCTGTGGCAGTTATGAATGCGAATCTACACTTAACCCTAACTGATTTTCTAGTCATTCAGACTGTTCAAAGGTCACTACAAGGTCAAACAATCAGTTAGTTTGCTTTGCTTTGCAGTTGGTCCCTTCTTGGGTCTAAAATAGGAATATTTGACAGACTCAAGTTAATATTATCAACTATAACTACCTCTTATTAGAGGGACAGTGCATGTAGGACGTTTTGGTGACAAGGTGAGGGAGGCGAGATTGAGATGTTTTGGACATGTGTAGAGGAGGGACATGGGGTATATCAGTAAGAGACTGCTGAGGATGGAGCCACCAGGAAGGAGGATAAGAGGAAGTTTATGGATGTGCTGAGGGAAGACAAGCGGGTATTTGGGTTGAAAGAGGCAGATGTAGAGGACAGGGGGGTATGGAGATGGATGATCCGCTGTGGCGACCCCTAATGGGAGAAGCCAAAAGAAGAAGAAGAATAACTACCTCTTAGGCCTTCTATCACAACAATGGTTACATTAATATAAAGTTTATTTGAAGTTCCCACAAAGGTCCCCAGATCCTTTTTAATAATTTGTGCAAAATAAACTTTCTGTTAATAATAATAGTCAATAATAATAATGAATAATTTCAACCACAATAAAAGTATTTAGTTTGGTGTATAGTTTTTCATGGTGTTTGTATGTGCACTTGATGAGTTATTTACTTTAGCAGCTAATAACTGTAATAGTTTTTATTTGAATCCCCGTGTGTGTGTATACACTGATTGATGTATATATAATTTTATTTATATATATATATATATATATAAAATTAATTTGTGGTGGTGCATCAGTAATAATCCGTAAGGAAACACGGTTCTCTGTGTAGTTAAATGGACTAAATGAAGCTTTTTTTTTTTGTATACAAATTACTCGAGTTACTCAAGGAAAAGTTTCAGGCCCAATACATTTTTTCCCCCCAAGTGATTTTTGTTGCCAAAACCCGCTGCTGACCCGCTTTTAAACACTTCTTCAAGATTTACTCAGGTTAACAGGAGATTTCAATTTATTTATTTATTATTCTATTATAATTTATTTGTCAATGAAATCTTTGGTTTCTTTTTTCTGTTTCATTTTGTTTAAATTTAATTCAGCATTTGATAGGTTTAAAACAAAGAACTTTGGACTACCATTTTGCTGATTTCTTTTGAGAAGTCTTTTACAGACCGCAAGGCAAGCACTCCCTGTATGCCAACATTTTAGTTAATTTTACATTATTTTGAATAACCTAACATGTAAAATCTCACCAGGAAACTACATCATGTAATTGAATGAGCAAATAAACAAATGATTACTGAATTGAGAAATGATAGACATGAACTTTTTCACGTTCTTCATTTAATCTAATCTAAGAAGACTAAAATCCAAAACAATTTAGCACTTGTAGAATACCAGTATATGACAGCATGAGATCAACCCTATCTGGTTTGCTACTTGTCCTTTGCTCCCTGAGTGAAATGGATTATGTCACCGTGTTTGTGCTATAGCTGATATTATGCTATTCAACATGCTTCACCGTATCTGATTCCTCTTTGTGATATCTGTAATTTTATTGGCCTGCCCTCAGCCTCGTGAAGTAAATTAAATCAAATGCGGATGAAATTTCATCTCTGGCCAAGCAAGCAGCCGTGCATCTTTCGTATGGAGCTGCAGAGTTCTGACTCAGCTATATTTTCCACATTTAGTTCACCAGCATCACCAGCACTAGTAGAATAGTGGAGCTTGCACATTAATGGCGGAGAGAGTCATTGCTACTGGCCCAAATGTCCTTCATAACTCTTTCATCACTTCCAGAACATGCAACATTTCATTCTGCATTGAAGACACGCACCAGGATGAATGTTCCAGTCTGTAATAATTATACACTTTGTAGTGTTTCTATGGGCGGCATCTTTGTGTCGCTGCCTCATGGCACCAGTCTCAGGTCACCAGCCCACAATAGCCTCCAGATTAAACACAACACAACACAAGCCAAACAATGAGGAAGAATTTACTAGATATTTGAGTGGAGTTAGATAGTAGACTGTCTCTTTCTATTTGATGCAGCACAATTAGGAGTTTTTTTAAGGAATGTAATGATTGTGTTGTTCGTTATGCTAAAGTGCAGACCCTTCGGTCAAGGTGGTGTTATCAGGAAACACATTTAGCTGGAATTTTCTACACACAAACAGAGATCTAACAATGTGTTATCAATATTCTGAGTTAATCTATTTTGGGGGTAATCACACTCTTAATCTTTTCGCTTTTCCTATATTTATAAAATATATACACACACACACACACACACACACAGGCCTAAAAATGTGTTATTGAAATTCAGAGTTAATCTATTTGGGGGGGAATCATACTCTTAATCTTTTAGATAATGTCTGTGAGACAGTTTAGCAGGGGCGCAGCAAGTCTTTTCTTGTCCACAGGCTGCGTTTGGCTTCACTATCAGGAGTAAATCCTCTGATAAAATAGGGCAGTGCTCCACTCAGTGCTGCTTTTCTTGAAACCTAGTTACAAAGCTCCAAAACATGCAGTTTCTTTCTCTGAGGATCTGGCACCAATATGTCGCCCGGTTGCTACTTAAGGTCATAATGTAGAGGAATTTCGAGGTATCGTCAGCACTGTAATGGAGTGTGTGTGTAAGAGTGAGCTGTACAATTTGTACAATTAAAATTAGTAGTAATGCGCCATAACATATGGTGATCTTGAGATGTCTACAGTCACCTGGGCAGCAGGAAAGCAGGAGCTTACTCATAAATGACCATTTCTTTTCACTCAAAAGACACACACCGTGGACAAGGCAGACGCCAGTGTTAGTAACAGAACGAAGCCTCCCACTCAACAACTCATGCTACTGAGAGATTAGCACCTGATTATCCAGGCTTGTTTCCAGTGCCACAAAATATTTTATATGCTCAACTCAAAGCCCCAGTGACCCAAACAATATGCATCATAATCACTGTAGCTTTTTACTAAGCTACATCCTTAAGGCCTCAAGCCAACCTTTTTGAGGACTTATTCTGAATATATTAATAGTTCCCTAGCCGCAGAGGGTAGGGAAAACCTTTAGGTAATAAAACCAGTGCCAGTTGCACGCTGTGAGAACTCTTGTTTTAGCCCAATTCCTGTTCAGAAAATGCTAGCAAATATGTTATGTTGTTTATTAATTAAAGACTGGCATGTGTGTTTTATTCGTTTAGTGTTACATTTAATGCCATGTTGAATGGAATAAAACAAGTTTTGTTAACTTTTAATTACAACTAATGTGTTTGCTCTGAAGATGCTGACTCCTTTCAAGAATATAGAATATCTAAAATGAATTTTGACAATGTCAACCATTTGTTTTAACAATAAACAGATCAATAAAATTGTACTGTTATTTAATAGATTAGGAGAAAAGGAATGAAAACCTTCGGATCTATGTAAAGCATTGAAATTGATATTTTATTATATATATTAATATTGATATTTTATTGTATATGTTTTGACTAGAGCAGTGGAAGTGAGTAAGAACTTATTTCTCTTTATATATGAATTAGTTTGTCTGGTAGTCTGTTTCACCCATCACCTACCTCAGGGCTTCAGTCCATTACCCCCTTGATAGCTCGATTATCAGGTGCCCTGAGGCAAAGTACATGCGTAATTGGGTCCTTGTCTCATGCTACTCTCGAAGAACCTCGGTACGTTCATCTAGGTCAGCCGGCGCTTCAGAATTCACTTAATTTCTTTCTGTTTATTTCAGGAGAGGTGGAACTTACGAATTCCACCGTGTTGCTATGGCATCCGACAGCTCATTGGCTGATCATCCGTATATTTTAGTCGCTGCTAAATCTGGGCAGAGGAGGCGGCGATTTCATTCTCCGTCCCTCACTTCAGCTTGGTAAAGCCCAGGGGAGCTGGGGTGTGGAGGCCTGAGCTGAGACTGTAAAATCTCAGGGCATCAACTCTGGGTCAGTTGGCTTGATCTTGGATTTATCCTAAGGTTTCAGGCACTGGCAAAATCATCCGTTTTCTCCATTTTTACACTATGCATGTATAATTCACATGGCAGCTGATCAATCCGTGCGGGCGAACCTGTTTCACAACCAAACGTGGCATGCCCAAGCTGATTCATTCCAGGCTTCACTACCATTTCTTATATAATGTTTTCATGTGCCACCAGCATCTCCTTTGTGAAAGGAAAATAAAGAAATGCAGTTCTTCCTCGTGTACTAGTATTGATTTATGTACTTATAACAACTCCTGCATCGCCATGGTTAATTGCCCTGCCTGCCATACTGCGGCACTTGTATGCAACATTCAAAACAGCGAGAGCTCGTGAGGAAGTGAAGATTGACTGCTAATACAGAAGTTCATCAAGTGATGTGAACTATTTTGATGCATCAAGTGAATGGCAACTCGCCACATGACCAGCGAACAAGGCAGTGGTTTCTTTAACTCAGTCAGTATAGATGCATGCTTGTAAATCTGGGGGAAAAAACAACAATGTCATTCCATGTTCTGATTTCCTGCTTCTGAGGTAAGTTAAATGTAGCATAAGAATACAGGCCCTGGTGGGGGAGGGGGTAGTGTTTACCCCATCTCTCATGGAGACGTATTGGCTTGAGCAGATAACACTGTGTTTAGTCACATTTAGAGCATGTTTATCTCGAATATATTTATGCAGATGATCAACTGATTGGGGTGTTTTGGTATTTCAAAATCTCTCACGATCACAATCGAGCTTATTTAGCACTGCTTATCAAAGAAAAAAAAAAAAGCAAATCTTCAAGCATGTAGGCATTTAAAACTGACTCAGTAACCCTACTTACAGTTTATTATATTCGTTTTAATGTCATGCAGAATCACGTGAAAGCCGAATACTCATAACCAATAAAACGCTTTTACAGCTTCTGCTAAATGTCTTTCAATGGTTTCTGTCATTTATACAAATCCAATAGATTTGTACGTAATAGAGGTTTCAGAAAAAACACACATTATGGCTATTTGTCCAGTTAAAGTAGCTTGTATTGTGTGGAGTGAATAAGGGTCATACCATTGATTGTTCAGAAACTGATTACGTACTTAAAACCTTTTGCTTTTCATGTATTACAAATAAATAACCACCACTGTGTTGGCGAGACTGTTAACGCACTATTCACCCTTCTAACTGAGACCCAATCGTGTTTTGAATGCAAACAGATAAACACCCATGTTCCAGTAAATGATTCATGAATTTATTTTAAAGCATTACTATTAGTCCTTTATGTTGTGTGCGTTTGTATTTTTGTTTGTCTTTGGTGTCAGAGAAAAGCTACCTCTCTTTCCATGCCCGTGTCTTTAAAAATAAAAGCACCGGATGATTTAGAGTTGATTTAAAAAAAATGTCTGGCTTGACGATGCAACACGGTGCGAATCTTCACCCAGTTCAGGCTAGGTCTAATTTTCTGCTTCCTTTCATTCCTGTTATTGAGCATTGTGAGGGGTCCCTGTAGATTTGGATTTAGAGACCTCCTGCAGTGCACGTTTCTGTAAGTTGGATAATTCTGGTTGTTTTTGCTAATGCTTGTGCTGCAACTTTTAAAGATTTAGTAGCTTATATAGACTATAGAATAATGGTTAGAATATTCACAGATGGTAGCGATGCTGCAGATGTCATGTCCTGCTACACTAGTTTTTTATTTATTTATTTATTTATTTATTTATTTATTTATTTTTAAAAGCAACTTCGATTGTCATACCAAAGGCAAATACAATTCACCCAGCGGAAAAGCCAGTTTACTGAAGGGGAAATGGGAAAGACAGTGGCTGTGAAAAACTACTAATCACTTTGCATTGTCTTTTATCTACAGTATTCGAATATTGGAAATGTCAGTGTGTGTGAAAGTTACTCTTGTAAGCCAACAGAAAACAAGATCTCTTAATGTCTTTATATGAGAGCAAATACAAAAACCCTTTTTACTGCACCAGAATCAAAGACGATGAATCCTCAATATGTACGGTGTGAAGCCTGTTATTGTCTGGAAATAAGGTTTGTGGAGGTTTGTGAAGCTTTACAACATTCTAGACTTGTCACTTTTATTGAATAGTGCATGAGCTTAGCCTGTAGAATCTCCCGACTATCTGACCTCGCGATAACCTTTGGCGTAACCGTATTAATCAAGAATGCATTCCATTGAGCATTCCCAAGCTTAAGAGAGGTTAACAAATAAAACAGTGCGTAATGAGATCTCTATTTAGGCATCTGGTCAGTAGTCACCGATGATGCATTATGATCACAGATTCACATTTTCACTTCTTTCCTTTTGAGAAAGAACTGCACCGGTTGACTGCATCATTAGGGTGGTGTTTGTGCCCCAGAGGTAAAGTGTGTCCTGCTCTGAACCTTGAAGGAAAGCGACTGTAGAAACTGTAAACAAGTTAAATATAAATAAACAGGAGCAGGAAATCTGATGGTATCCTTGTGAGGTAATTTGCAGCATGTTTAACCAAGATCTGGCAAAATAAGCCGTGAGAGAAGCGGAAACAATTCGCTGATGAGGGTCACATTATCGCAGGCTGAATAATCCATGCTAGCTAATCCAAAGTGTGCGTGTCCTGATAATGACTTTCTTAATGTGGGGGCTCATCTCTTTTGTGCACGTAGTTTTGGTTAATCCATCTTTTATAGAAAGCCGTTTCATAGAATGCAGGAGCTTCATGATGTAAGAAGTTTATTTGTCCCAGTCTGTCCACTACAGATTCTATGGTGGGAAAGAAGTCTTTTGCGTGTTGTTGCTTGTCAGACTGTACATGCATGATCCCCATGTCGCAATGTAGAATCTCAGTTGTCCTAATGTCAGACTGTACGACAATCAATCCGTGATTCGTTCAGACCAGTTTTCTCTTACTAATGGTAGCTCGCAGCAATCAAAAACAATCCGTAGCGGAAATATTTCTCATGCCATGATGATAAAACGTCAAACAAACACTCCCTTTTCCTCCATAACTCAATAAGTTCTCTTCTTGCTTTACTGTCCACCTGACTCATTTCGACATTTTCCCCAAGGCGGTTTGAAATTGTCACGCTAAATGCTCCTGTTGGTTATTGGTTTGATGGTCGTCGTAGGAGAAATCGAACAGCAGGAAAGAGTCTGAAATCTGTTGACACTGGCAGAATTTCATCGAAGGAAAAAAAATGATCTCACCGACCATAATCGACTGTTGCGAACGCGTCAAAACTGCGATCAGCGGCAGATTTAAAGATACTTTTTTTTTTTTTTTTTTTAATTTTAAGAATTTGTCTCTGATGACTATATCGTGGCCAAAAATAAAGAGCACCGGGCTTAAGAAAGATGAGGGGTCTCTACTGTCTTTACCACCATTGATAGTCGCTTCACCAAGTTGCTCTGTATCTGCATGCATGTAAATTTCTCTCATCGAAAGCGAAAGCTTTCTGGTTGTGTGAGTGTGTCGGTCTCTGTCTTTGCCACCGAACGTCTGTAGCTTGTGAGAGAGAGACACATGTCTAACATTTAAAAGAGATTGAGAAAGAGAGACATGCTAAAAGAAAACAGACACTGAGATAATTGACAATTTGTCATAAAGAGAGACCGAGAGAGAGAGAGAGAGAGAGAGAGAGAGAGAGAGAGAGAGAGAGAGAGAGAGAGAGAGAGAGAGAGAGATGGACAGAACTCTGCTTGTACCTCCATGCCTTGTGTTGTTTTAAATTAGCTTGCTCTGTGTGTATTAATTACTTGACATTCCTTCTGCTTATATTGGTAACAATGCTGTAAGAAGTTCAAAGTCAGGGGAAATGAGAAATGTGTAAATTCTAGCCGTGTGTGTGTGTGTGTGTGTGTGTGTGTGTGTGTGTGTGTGTGTGGTTTTCGTTAGTGGGTTGCGGTGAGCCTACTGCAGGCAGACATTCCTTTCATCTTACAATTACCTCCCCCCGCAACCCCCCACACAACCACAGGAACTGTGTGTGAAAGTCTTGACTAGGTAAGCTTATACAGATCCTCACCCATTACGTGCATGGATGTTGAATTCTACATCGTAGACATCACCACAAAATACTTAGGGCTCAGCGAGAAAACTTGAATTCGAAGTCTGTTTTATATCTGGACATATTCCATGGATATTATGCAGATCTTTAGGTGCGTATTAGAATCCATCAACAGTTTCACTCAATTCTCAATGCTTATCTGAAGCACAGGACTTGCATGACTCTCTCTCTCTCTCACTCACTCTCTCTCTCTCTCTCTCTCTCTCGTCCTCACCGTGTGAACAGGAATTACAGCAGCATGAAAGCATTCCAGACTTGCCCCGAGTCTCAGTCTGCTCACATATCTGCACATCAGTAGCCTGAAAACATTCCACTGCATTCAGTTACACAAACCAGTCCCATCTCATGCAGCTCTGGTGTGTGAGGTGTGTGTACTGCGATGGTCATCAACTTTTCACCAGAGAACATTCCTCACTTTTGTTTAATCAATGCATTTTTCAGTGTTCAGTAAGTGACGCTAAGTGTTTTAAAGTTTTAAAATACAGTTCAGAAAACTGGTGTAAACAAGCCCTATTAATTGTGTGTTAACAGTTTGGAGAAGAACCACATATGGCAAGAAAGGTCAGGTGTCCCAATACTTTTGTTCTTCTAATGTAAGGTCATGCCAAACATTACCTGATATTTTTTCACTTTCCCACATCATTGGGACCACTATGCTAAAAGATTTCTGCTCTTGATCTGCCGTTGTAGCCCATCCCCCTTAAGATTTGATACTAGATGCTTTTCTGGTTCTAAGGAGTGTTGAGTTTATTTACCTTACTCTATTCGCTCCAAACAGTCTGGGCTTTCTGTCTCACACCAGCAGCCATGCTATTGTCAGTCACATGAGTTTACTTTATTTATTTACTTTTTTAGCATTTTTTTTAGTTTGACATGCGCTGACTAAATCACTTGACCTGTATTTTTCAGACTCGAATTAGCCAGAAATATTAATGTCTATTGTAATTACTGCCATCGGGGAGCAGTCTGTGTAAATGTGCGTGAGTGATGGAGAAAGGAAAACGGATCAGGTAACAATTTCTCATTTCTCAAGCCAGTTCGAAGTGAATAGCTCTGAACCTGCAATAGTTTTTCCTCTGAGAGTACTTCCGCATGAGAGCTGATAAGTTAACTGTTACAGGGTTGTTCTCATTACCATTTACCACTCTTCTCTGGGGTCCAGCGTTCTTCAGGCTTTTTATCTGTTATCTCTTCTACATGGCAATTACTAATAAAATGTCTGAAATCAGCCGGATTTGAGTCCACAACACCTGTCCAATCTGTAGTTTATTTATTCAATTGGACTGTGCTGTAAACTGTAAACTGCAGGGGTCAGATTTGTCAGTTAATGATTGAGCTTTATTTTTATTTATTTTTACTTTTGGAAATCTCATTGATACTTGTAGTTTTCTTTTTTTTTTTTTTTTTAAAAAGAAAGAAAAATGTATGCTAATGAGCTTTCATCTAATTTGATATAAATACATTTGCATGAATTAAAAAGGCTCTTGAAGATGGTTATAAAAGTTTATTTCACTGTGAAATTCTCATTCTCAATATTGTCTGGAGAATAATGACGTGTGTGTGTGTGTGTGTGTGTGTGTGTGTGTGTGTGTGTGGATGGATGGATGGATTGATGGATAGAATTTTACAAAAGTGAGTTAACTCCTCACATTTCAGCAACCATTTTAGTGTCAACCATTTTTTTTTCCAAACATTTTTATCTCCTCAAGGGACAATACTGTAAAAAATTAAAACTTGGTTTTGGCAAAGACTCTGAGGATTTGAGAATTAACACTGTTTCTCTCCACAAAGATGGCCTAAGCTAACACTCTGAAACTGAGTTAAGGTGCAGCAGCCAGGTTCATACAGTTTTCTAAGATGGGTTCCATTTGTCAGTCCTAAGACTATGCGCCAGCACTGCAACAAGTCGGTTTGCATGGCCGTCATCCCAGAAGGAAACCTCTTCTAAATTTGGCTCACAAGACAGACCCTGCAAACAGTTTGCTTAAGACAACCTGTTCTTCTTCTTCTTATGGCTGCTCCAATTAGGGGTTGCCACAGTGGATCATCTGTCTCTATACTACCCTGTTCTCCACATCTGCCACTTTTAAACCAACTACCCTCATGTTTTTTCCCTTAACCACATCCATAATCTTCCTCCTTGGCCTTGCTGTCTCACTAGCCTCATACATGTCCTGCACCACCCTCCCAGACTTCCTCATACAATACTACAATTCCTCCATGGCACTTTCTCTAAATCTACAAACACACAATGCAACTCCTTCTGACCTTCTCTATACTTCTCCATCAACATTCTCAAAGCAAATAATGCATCTGTGGTGCTCTTCCTTGGCATAAAAGCATACTGTTGCTCACAGATGGTCACCTCTTCTCTTTCCCATTATTTCATTGTGTTATTAATTAACTTTATTCCCCTGTAGTTACTACAGGTATGCACATCTCCCTTATTCTTAAAGATCGTTACCAGCGCAGACCTTCTCCATTCCTCAGGCATCCTCTCACCTTCCAAAATCTTGTTAAGCAATCTGGTTAAACACTCCACATCCATCTCTCCTAAACATCTCCATGCTTCTACTGGTATGTCATCTGGTCATCTATGTCAACTGACTTTCCACTCTTTATCCTCTTAATTGCTGTTCTTACTTCCTCCTTACTAATCCTATCCACTTCCTCCTTCACCAACTCCACATCATCCAACATCATCACCCTCTCTTTTATTTTCCTCATCATTTAGCTGCTTAAAATACTCTCTCCATCTTCTCAACACATTTCCATCTGCATCCTTTATTGCTCTAACTTTTAAAACACATATCTACCTTTCTCCTCTCCATCATATCAGCTAACTCTCTCCCTTTACCAGTCATAGTACCAACACCAAAAAAAAAGTACCCACCATAACCTCCACTTTCCTCCACTTCTCCTTTCCCTGCTGTATCTGTAGACATCTTTCTCCTCTTCTTTTTCTCCTTCGGCCAACAGTAGCCCGATTTCCACCGGTACCCTGTTGGCTAATACCTGTGGCGGTCGTTGGTAACCCTGGCCTCAACAGAGCCGGTATGAAATTCTGGTTTGTGATCCGTATATTTGATTTGGTACATGTTTTACGCTGGATGCCCTTCCTAACGCAACCCTCCCCATTTACCTGGGCTTGGGCACTTAGAGTCCACTGGCTTGTCGAACCCTAATGGCTGGTTTTAAGTCCTGTGGTCTGATGAGACTAAGATAAACTTGTTTGGCTCAGATGGTGTCCAGCATGTGTGGCAATCCCATAGTAAGGAGTACCAAGAAAATTGTGTCTTGCCTACAGTCAAGCATGGTGGTGGTAGCATCATGGTCTGGGGCTGCAGGAGTGCTGCTGGTACTGGGGAGCTGACGGTTTATTGATGGGGGGGGGGAATGGATTCCAACATGTACTGTGACATTCTGTATTACAACTTGATGCCGTCCCTTCAGAAACTGGGCCGAACGGCAGTTTTTACTGCCTTGCTGAGAAAGTTGAATGTGAAGGTGATGAAGTGGCCAAATATGTCTCCAGACCTGAACCTTGTTGAGCACCTGTGGGCATCCAAAAGCAGAAGATGGAGAAGCGCCACGTGTCTAACATCCAGCAGCACCATGATGTGGAGGAGGATCCCAGCAAGAACCTGTGCAGCGCTGGTGAATTCGATACCAGGAGGATTAAAGCAATGCTAGATAACAATGTTGCTTACACAAAATATTGACTCTTTGTACACAGTTTTTGCATGTTTACTGTGGGTGAGATATATCTATCTAGAAGATAGATAGATAGATAGATAGATAGATAGATAGATAGATAGATAGATAGATAGATAGATAGATAGATAGATAGATGTTAAACTTAAACTAGGCAATGAGGGAAGCACAGTGAGATGAAGGGCATGGTGAGAACATGGTGTGCATGTGTGTGTCTGTCACAGAGAAAAAGAAACACTTACTATTAGGTGCTGAATTTTGTTTGTATTCTGGTGTTTCAGCTATGGGTCATGGAGTTTTCTGCTTGCATATCATGTGAAAGCCTTCCATTTCTCTCTGTATATTCAACAGCAAAGTGACTGGTTGGCTAGAAAGTTATATAAGTGTTTTACCCCACACACTGCTTTGCTTGGTTTCTGTCAGTATTTCCAAATGCCTGGGTTCCTCATCCTGAAAAGACCATCCATACATGCTAGATGAATTTTCTGTGTCTTTTAATAATCTGTGCGTGGGTTCAGACGCATTTACTCTAGTAACAGCAGTGAGGTTTTTCTTTTGTAAGTCAGTAATGAATAATTTTTCTTTCTTTTTTTCCGATTGTCAGATCAGCTTGCCTGATGAGGGAATTATGAAATAAAACCTGATATCTGACCTGAAATACGCTGGGCTCTGGTGACTGAGCTAATGATTGTCCACCCCTGTTTGATTCATAGTCTGGACAAATTCATTGTGTTTCAGTCAGATGAGAGTTCTCAAGGAAAATAGGAAAATGACAAATTGAGAAATAGTTTGAAACTGTGGCAGTCTGACAGCTCTGGGATTTGAACTTGTGACCTTTCTGTCTTTAGCACAGAATCTTAATAGCTGGATAGTCACAGACATAATAATGAGTTTCAATGCTTCAATTTTTTTTCAGGATTTTAAATATAAATACTGTATTATACTATACTATCTAGAACGCTAACTGCACCTCAAGCCTCCTCACCCTACATAAGTATCTGACTTTATTAACGTGCTTATGGATGAGTGTGGGTATGTGTATATGCCAAAGGTGTTCTTCACATGTTTGATATTTCTCTCTGACTTTGTGATCCAGTGGCATTGTAATTCCGTGATGGACAACACTCCAGCCGACTGTTTGCTCTTTAAATAACGCCTACAGAGCTTGGAGGTATGCTTCAGTGTGTTGTCTTGTTGCATTGTGAAGTTGGTTCCAGTTAGCCACAGTCTAGATAAAATTGCATTCTCCAACCTTCCCTTTTCCAAATCGACCCCCAAACCATTAGCTTTCACCTCCATTTTTGATTGTGGGTGTGAGGCAGCCTGGTAACATCTCTCTTGTTCTCTGTCTTACATAAGTTCTCCTGTTTGAGCCAGAAATGTCAAATTTGGACTCATCTGTCCACAGAACTTTCTTCCAGCCATTCCCTGTCCAATTATAGTGTGTATTTGTCCACGTTATTTACTTTGTTCTGTTTGTAGCCTTCAGGAGCCGGAAACTTGCCCATGCGTCTCTGAGCCTCCAGACAACAGTGGATGTTGACAGTGGTACCTCAAATGTGTCACTGCGCTGTGCTTTAAGCTGACTGGTTAAGTGTCAATTGTGAAGGCTGATCATCCTGAGGTGCTTGTCCTCTTGAAGTGTGGTGCATTTTCACTTTCCACTCGCTTTTTTCTTTGTCCTTGATAGACCCAGTATTATCATTTAGGTTGCACTCACTTTTGTTGTCAGCTATTTTGACAATAATGGCTGTATGTTAAGTTGTTCTTCGAGGACCGTAAACCTGTACAAGCTGCACAATGACGACACTCAAATATATAAAATTTAAATTTTATAGAGAATCCTCCTTTGAGAACATATAACATTGCTGAAATGTGAGGGGTGTACTTACTTTTGTGAGATACTGTATATAGCCAATGTTTTTGAATGCTAATCGTTATAAAATATTGGATGTGTCGGCTTTAATTGCATTTTACAGGAAGGATGTTAATGTTGTCAAGCAGGAATCGTAATCATACTTTTTGTGTGCGTTTCCTGTTAACACAATACAGCATGTGACTGAACAGGGTGTGAAGACCACGCTTAAATGGAAGCTCTTTAACCATTGTTAGGGTGATTTAGACCACAATACTATAACCTTTCACCTCTGATTCATATCGTAGTTTCCTACCGTCTTGAAAATATTTACTAACCCTCACCCAGGGTAAACCTTCTGGATGGATGATATTTAGTTACCGTGTGAGGTAATGCTGTGAGGTGAGTTATGCCTGGGAAGAAAAAATACCAAAACACAGGGTTTTTTTTTTTTTTTTCTTTTTTTTGTCATCATTGTTTTTTTTTTTTTTTTTTTTTTTTTTTGAGAAGCCTGTGATTGTATAGGCACTGATTATTTTGTCTCTGATTTGCCCTTGTGTACATTTCTCCTTCATTGTGGAGGCTCTCCATTTGACACACGCATAAGAACACAAAGCATACCGGGAAACATGTTTTACTTGTTCGCCACACGACAAAAGGACAAATCTGTTGACTGTGAAAAAAACTAAAGAAATCTTGCAGTACTCATGAAATAAATGTATTGTGCACTTTACTAATTATAAATCATATTTTTTAAATAATTATATTATATAGTTTCATCCAAGAAAAGTTTCTAGTACTTCTCAGGGGTTCTTCCAGATGTTACAGACTTTTTTTTTTTTTTTTTTCCTTGACATTCATCTCTGGTTTGCTTTAGGTTTTTGTAGGTCTATAAGCTTTCTTCCCATATCTGTACAAAAGAAATTGGTTCATCTAGTAAAAATGTTGTTCCTTTTAGTAGAATACTATAAATGCAATTAATCAGTTAATAATGCTGGATATATGCAGACATCTGCTCTCCATGTTTATTTATTTTTTCCCCCATCCTAGATAAACGTGACTGTTTTGAATGATTTTTTTTTTTTTCCTCCCTCATTTTCATTTCACATTTCCTTTCAATTTCTGTAGAGAATAAACAAGGGCACCTGTGCTGTTTAATAAAACATTATAACAGACTGTGATAAAATCGTAATGATCTCCTCTGAAGAGAAACGCATTAGAACACTGATCACTACGACTTGCATTCACTATCTTTATGGATGCCTGTAGCTCCTTGACTAGGTAGCATGTGAGATAAGAGGAACTTAATGTTATTGAGGCGGAGTTATATTACCATTCAAAATACAGTATGAAGCTATTTTTAATTATTTTTTAAATTTTTTTCCTTTTGAAACTGAACTTGGGATCACGCGTTGAATATTTTTCCCACAGAGCTTGCCAGTCTTATGTTGCTTTCTCTGACGTTTTTTTCATAATATAACCAAACTTGGTAAAGCGCATGAAATGTAAGCTTTGGCACAGCTTACGACAGTTGAGGTTTGAGTGATGAGCCTGATAGCATCAGTTCATCAGCAGATGGGCGTCGTCCCGTCAGTTCTCGGCCTTGATTACATAACACAATCTGTATCTGTTCTGTACTCCAAACGTTTTTTTTTCTATTCAGTTTTTAACCCAGAGTGGGTCTGGCCTAAACTGTCCTCTATTTATAGAATATTGAAGTTCAGTGATTAAAAGTACCAGTCAGTATTTGGTTGCATTCCTCCATTTTTCTTTATATATATATATATATATATATATATATATATATATATATATATATATATATATATATATATATATATATATATATATATATATATATATATATATATATTTATTTATTTATTTATTTATTTATTTATTTATTTATTTATATATATTTATTTTTTTATTCTATCCATTTTCAAATTTGCCTTTAACTTGAGGTCTACGCCTGCAAGCTTGACACAATACAAGTACCTTCTTCTACAAGTGCGTTCTTTTGGTGAACGTGTCCTCTGCATGTTTAGACTGAGTAAAGTAAACAGGTACCACATGAAATATTGATAGGGTTGCTATGATGTACAAAAATCTCTCTCTATTGTCTTTTCTATGTTCACACAATAGAGCTGGAGTTCTTCACCCACACTGTGAAACAAAATGCTGAAATTGGTTTCTAAAATACTACATCAGAAGCTGCTGTCTATAGCTGCCCTAAGGAGCAGGGATCTAAACTTATTTAAGTTGCACAGTAAAGTGAGAAATTGTATCGCACCCCCTTTACTCTAGAACTTTTGGCTTCTACCTTGTGACGAAGAGCGAACTTCATGCTGGCTGACATATTAAGAGCAGTGAGCACGGCCATGCTGCTGTCTAAAATATCCCCTAAAGAAGCATTTGTCCTGGTTAAATTTAGTTTATTATATAGTGCAACATCATTGCCTAGCAGTTTTTCAATAGCCTATGCCCTGATTAAATCAAGCTGGGGAAAATAAACACTCTGCAGCACTGTCCTCATTTTGTTCTGATTCCTGGTTCGAGAGCGGTAGCAGATACAAAGTATTTAACTGTATAATACAGTCGAGTTCTTGACTTCACTTCAGTTCTTTTATTCTTTTAGCTAATTGATGGCTTTATGGTCATGTCCATCGAAGGCGAAGGGAACCTCTTGTTCTATTCCCTGTCGAGCTCGGAGTCGTTACGTCAGCTGAGCTAAAAGATTAACACAATCTTCTTCTCCACATTAAATACATCATTTATAGCTCATTAAATACTTCAGATTGTTTCTAGTAGATTATATAAAATTAATGTTCAACTCTGTATTTTGTGTAGGAGAGATTTATCTTGGTGCTTATAGAATTCAGCAAACCGAATCAGTAATGAATTATACAGAAATATGGATGGGTAAAGAGGTTGGCACTAGCTTTACATTTTTAATTCTCCCTGAGCCACAAAGCCTCTGTTATAATTTGTACACTTTTCTGGACACAAGTTGCAGAATCTGTATGGTTGTAAGCTGATTGACTTCTGCTCTTCTGTATATGAGGCAATCAAAAGGTTCTAGTTTTGTAACATGCCAACAGATGGCAGCACACGGCTGCACGCGCAGTCACAGAGAGCACCGAACTTTATAAGTGAATGTGTATATCGGGAGCTGTGCAACCGGTGCTGTTCTGCCACCGAGCTCGGCGGAAACACGATCTTACTTTCGCAGCCGCCCTACTCGCCAGATTTGGCTCCTGTGGACTGCAACCTTTTCCCGAAGTTGAAGATCCTGCCAAAATGTTGCTGTTTTTTTTAAAAGCTTTGCGGAGATCCAGGGCAGAAGATGCTTGACTTCCAGGACACATTCCAGAAGTGGCAGGAACGCTGGGAGCAATGTATTGCTGTGCGAGTAGACTATTTTCAAGGTGATGGTGTGTAAAGACAGATACATAAAGTAATTTTATAGTTTAATATTTTAATACCAACTTATATGCTAAATTCTATAATGCATTTGGTAGGATTCTCCAATGACAAACTATCTTATGGAATAGATTTACCCAGTACCCTTTGGCTTTACCCTGGTGCAACAAGGAAATTATTGAAGGCTTGTAGGTTTTAATTTGTATTTTTTTTTTTTTTTTTAAGTACACTTTAGCGTCTAGAATGTAACAATCTGATTGCACTGGAAATGCCCTGATACTAAATGCCGAGTGTTTAGAAGTTTAGGTATTTTGTGTGAAGTGGTGATTTAAACAAGATCTCCCAAAAATAGGGAAAGAGCTTTGTATCTGGTCATATGCCATGCCGAGGAAAGGATCTATTTTTGTAAAAGTGGAAGCTCTTGGCTACATTTCTTCGAAACGTAGAAATGTCCCAGACTTTAAAAGTCTGTCATGTCACATTAAGTTGACAGGTGAACACCTGAACATCATACTTCACTTCCTATCTTCAGAAATGAAGACATTTTGCAGTCCGAAACGATTTGGGCAGTCTGTCTATGTATTGATTTGACACAATTGTGTGACTGTCTGCTTCCTCTCTCTGAGCACTATTTTAAATACAGACATCAAACTTTCAGTGTATTCAGAACCTCAAGCAGACCAACTTTCATGTGCATCTACGGAATACCTATTATTCAAGAATTCACACAGATGAACCAGCCGATTCAAGACACATCCCCAGTGCTTTCCCTGTCCTTTTTTTTTATGGTTCTTCAAATTTCAAATGCATGATTGAGCAGATTGTATCCAGGTAACTTCCCCCAGGGCAAGAGGAACTTGCGTGTCTCCCTGGTTCTGTCGCAACTGACAAGTGAAGGTCTGAGAACTTCTGTGCCTGTCCTCAATTTCCTCATAATCTCAGATGTACATCTTTTGAAAAGCAACTATCAAATGCTGTTATTAATGGAATTGAAATTCCATTCTTTTCATAATTAGTTATTATAGATTATTATCAGATCATTATCTCCTTCATCTCTTATTGATGCCTGCCTGTAAGTCTCGAAAGGAGATTCTCCTGGATTGTGTCGGTAGTATCAGTGGGTTTTTGGCTGAAACCTGGGCTGTGTGTTTTGGAAGAGTCCCACCCTTCTGTTATTTTCTGTGTGGAAGCCCTGGCTTGAAAGCACACTGCCAAGCACCACTCCCAGGATCAGGAAGTGTGTTGTTTTGCTTCACAGGAGGAAACCAGAAGCCTGCTCTTTGCTGAATGTACGGTTTGCTGGCACTCTTTCAACAACCTTAGACCACAAACACGGCCTTCATTCCGGACTCTGACAAGCTCTCTAATAAACCGCTGAAACGCGAAGATTGAGCGGTCTGGAGAAATCGCTGTGTTTTTGTTAACTAATGAAAGAGTCTGGGTTGTAAAATGCAATAATTTTTTTAAGTATGTGTTGTACACAGTTAGCTGATAAATGACCTCAGACTTTATGTAGTATATGTTGGGACCATGAACTAAAAGTTGGCTAGTCATGAAGCAGCATTTTTGCTTGGTGAGTTGATTATTTATAAAACTTCAAAACATGTGAACTCCTGTCCACATGATGGCTCCTTCTATTCTTTTATATATAGGATAGGCTTTCGGTGCTGAGTGCAAAATTGTCCTATGTTTTGCATAAAGTCAGTGACTGCCCAGGTTTGCCGTTTTAAAGCGTTAACTGGTACATCCCTCTGGCCTCAGTATGCACTTTATCAGAGAAACAGGTATGAAAGGGATTTTACAAACATGCTGTCATTGTGTAATGGGGAAATTCTAAGGGTTTGTCAGGGGCGCATGCTACTTGAAGTTTGAAGTTAATTTTCATGACGTCGTTTCCTCCCCGTGATTCTTCATAAGAGGGTCCATTCTTTATTCTGACACAGTGATTCCGGCAGTAGGTCCAGAATCCACCAACGATTAACCGTGATCCAGCCTGCCCACTTTTCATCTGCGCATGTTCTCCACTCATGCTGTACATCAGAAAAGGCACATCATACGAGTATTGTGAATGATTAAAGTGTTTTAAAAGGTGCTGAAGCTGTCAAATGAGAATTTGGCTGGCATTTTATTCTTATTCGCTGATCCACATACTATTTCAATAGATTGTTTAATGTCTAACGAGTGGAGCGACAGAAAATTATTTCATTGTTACTATTTTTTGCTACAGGGTTTCCACAGGGTCCTAAAAAGTCAACATTTTGAAACCCATATTTTATGACTTAAAAAGTCCTTTTTTCTGATGTAACACTACCTCTAATGCTCATTGAAATGCTCCTGCAGCACTTTAGAATGTTTTTTTGTTTAGTTGTGGTGCAATAGTTCTTTCTTTCGCTAGTTCAAAAATAATTTGCTGTATTACGACTACAAATAAAACTTAACATGCAACAGCCAATCAGCTTTCTGTTGTTTGCACAAATCTCTCATGGACTGTACCACAGACGTAAAATGGTTTTATTATGGTAGAGTGCAAGTTTAGCGATGCTTGGCTTTGGAAAAAAATAATAATTTAGGGCTTGCTCACAATGTGTGTGTGTGTGTGTTTTGATGTTGCGATATAGGTCTTAAATTTCATTCTTAATGGTCCTAAAAAGGTCTTTTTTAAAAGTCAGGCTTTGTGAATCCTGCAGAAACCCCGTGCTATCATTCACCAACACTAGTCAATGATCAGGGTCATGCAAGCTTGTCTGTGCCGAACAGGGCAGTTAGCGCCGGGTGTGTTAAGCTGTCCTGTGATGTAACATCCTAGCCTTCACCTTCTCTCACTAGTTGCTGTTGTGATCGAGTGGAAATTTGCAAATGACCAAATTTGGATGGAAGAAAAAAAGGTTTTGTACCTGTAAATTTTTTTACAGCACTACCTCCTAGCCGAGGTGCCAGTATTTATGGTTTTGCCATAAAATTTTATACTTTTATCCTCTTGCTTCAATGATCACAAAAGCAGCCTGGCAGGAAAGCCAACTCGTATAGTATAGCAACTGCCGAGGAAAAAGACTCGGGACCTGAAAGATGTGAAGATGTTCGGCTTCCTCTAGGCAAATGTTAAACTGTTTAATCGGTTTTGTGAGTAAATCTTGTGAGCAAGAAACTGTATTTTTTGGTTTTTATTTTTTGATCAGTAACAATTAATTGGTAGGCAATGCAATTTTTTAAAATTGCTCTTACTATCACTAGGAAAAAATTGAACACACACAGTAATAACCGGTTTCTTGTTTGCACTTTAGCCATATCTGTGTTATTGACTCACTTGACCTTTCCTTGGCTGCAGGAAGGGAGTGTCCAGCACAGGAAGTGAGCTCAGAGCTTCCCATTCTGTTGTTTTTTCCTCTCTTGAGTTCAAATGCAGAGCTTAAAAAATATAACAGCTGAATGGCTAAACTACTGCCACAAAGGAAAAGGTACACACTTGTTTAAGTTGTACTTAAAGTAGGAAATCCAAACGTGTCCCAGCGTGACAGTGCCCCTCTGCACAAAGCGAGCTTTAGGTGGGTTGGAGTGGAAGACCTTGAGTGGTCCACTATAGAGCTCTGATTTAAACCCTAGTGAACACCTTTTGGAATAAATTGGAACACTGACTGCACCTCAGGCCTCCTCAACCTACGTCATTGTCTGACTTCACTAATGCTCTTGTGCACAAGCATCCTTTATATTGCCATGTGTAGGTGGAAAGGGGGAAAAACCTATTAACCAATAATATCATGTCATGATTCAGCAAAAAACAAAAACGCTGAGCTCATTTACTTTTCCACAGACCAGTTAACTACACGTTTAAACATTTCATGCTTTAAAAAAAATGACGCATTCCATAATTTTAATTTCACATCAGTAAAACGTACATTGTTTTTGCTGTAATTGTATTGTACAACAAGAAGGAGGTTAAAACCGTCAAACACACAATCTGACCTTTTTAGCTTTTCATCTGCTCGCTGGGATGGAAAACAAGGTCAAACAGAAAGGCTGCCTGTTTTTATGAGGTGCTTGTTTCTCATTTGCCTTACAGTAATTGTGAAAGGAGACTGTTTGTGTTCAATCTGCAGTAAAGCTCCGCCGGTGGTTTAAAAGTCACCGGTGCGCTGTAGCAAGCCGAGCCGGCCATAATTGAAGACTTTCCGTTCGAGAGCGACAGCGTGATGAATGTGCGTGTGTGAAACTGGGACGCTATCACCAGGAACATTCACGGCCTCTCTCAAACACACCACGCACGCATGCAGAGTGAGCGAGCGAGAGAGCGAGCTGTGACCTGCTTTAGGTTCGAGTTTCTTTCTCTTTGAGTCATTTGGTTTTGCAAAACAGCCTCTGTTACTTTTTGATTAATTTTATTTGTTTTGTACGGGAGTATGCGTGGGGTGGGGTGATGTAGCAATTGCTGGTCCATAATGCTAGTCGATCATTTCGAAAAATATCAACACCGATACTGGCTACTGTTGCGTAATTGTTCCTGCATTGATTAAATATTCTTTTTTTCCAAGTTTGAATTAAAATTCAGCGAGCCGCATTACGCTGTATGGCCGAGCCGGACATTTTTGATGGATGCAGCTGTTAGAAATAAGTAATGTCCTTTTACTTGATGCAGTTTCTGAACCAATCAGGTTTCATCAATCACAGTTCACTCCTCACCGCCGTTTATATAAATCGCAGCTTGGAATGAACAGTCAGGGAAAATAAGCGTAATTGCATTAAGGAATAATTAATTATAATGAATTATAATTATAAATGCTTAAAAAGGTATTAAAAACTAGTTCTTTTTAAAGGACTTTATAAATCTTACATCCATAATGTACATATGATTATATAACAATGTTCAGCTGCTGTACCTTGCCAGAGTAATAGGTACAGGTGTAACGGTTTACGTATTCATACCAAACCGGAGTGCAGTCTTTTCTACATGCGGAACATAGTTAAACTCTGGAGTTCCCCATGAACGTATTAAATGGCAAACCACCTTAACAAGTTTTAGTCTCCGCCTCACACTTTGAGCAAATGTTTTTATTATTGTTAAACTTGAAAACATACACAACAATGCCAGGGGTATAAAAAGAAACCAGTGTTACAGCGCACTAGTGTCACTGTGGCTACTCATTCCGTACAGGAAATACCATTTGTAGTGCGCCGAAATACTTTGTTAAATACGAAGTAACATGACCGTGATATTTTAATAATATGACCATGATTTTCCTATTTGTGTTTTTTTTAATACTTTAATACATTTCTCTTAAAAGGAGATGATCCTGAAAATTCCGCATATCAAGAGAGTAAATAAAGGAAGGAAGGATGTAAGGAATAAAGATATGTGTTTTAGTTTGCTTAAATAAGTAGAACAGTTAAGAAATTTTAATATTAAATGTAAAACATGCACACATTTTATATTTTTTTATAATATAAATGCTATGAAATATTATTTCATATATAATTCAACCAAGCAGGCATCTTATTTACAATTATTTGTAAAAATGAAAACTGTTGTTCACAAACTTTAGCTATAATAAAGTGAATTTATAATAAAAAAAAATCTCTATCTGCACTAAAATTGAATCGAGCCATGACTTCCGACTCAAGGTACATACCGAACCGTAAGTTTTGTGTACCGTTACACCCCCAGTAATATGACGGGGGTTTTTATTTGGTATATTTGATATACCAGAAATAGTTCCATACGACAGATACAGTATGTTGCTTATAGACGGGCAAAGAGAGAGAATAGAAGGTAAATCCATTTATCTGTGGTTTCTGATATTAAGATACATTTTATATGCACATTTCTTTTAAACATTGAATATGTAAAGCCCTGAAATGGCACAAAAATAAACGCCTACACAGTAGATGAGGTGATAGTGATGTTTTTCCAGACCCTCGCAAAAGCAAAACATGTTTTCTGACTGTTTGTACGTGTAGTCATGGAAGTACTTTACTGTGTGTGTGTGTGTTCAAATATGTTGTGTGATTTGATCCCATTTTAAAAGAGCATACCAGTGATTTTACCAGTGCTGATCAACTTTCAGAATAATATAACACTTGTATAACCTCACTGGAATGGTTAAGTGAGCACACGCTATAGATAGAACGACTGGGTTCAGTTTGTCTGATGTGTAGAAACAAACATAGCGAAGAACAGGAAAATCATTCGCAACCACCATTCGACAAAATTGAGCTGAGTGGGAGGAACAGTATCTGGGTGCGGTTCTGACAGATTCACTGAGGAAAAAAGCGGAAAAAGGCGTTTGCAATCTTTCTGGCAGACACAATTCAATCCGTACGTCACCGAGAATTGGCTTTGCATACAGTGTAAACATGCATGTTATCAGGGTAAGCATAGATTCTGTAACATCTTGTAGAGCGCTGGCATATAAAACGTTATGCAACGCCATGCAACATGAACAATGTCCACTGTCACCATCTGACACCGAATCAGTGAACCGTTTAGACCAATGTTTGAGGAATGTGTCTTGGTCCAAGCAGTCCCCACTGCCTACTCCACAGCCTTCTCTACGATCTCCATACTCCTCTGTAGAAAAGATTCTGTGCCAGAGGGAAATATTGAAAATTCATAATATTGCCTAAAAGCCAGGTGTTACACTGCATCTGCAGTTCACTTTTATCTGTGTATTGCAGTAGTTGCACACTGAAATGCAATCACTGTTTAATCACAGCCCTTGTGATCTGAGAACCTGCGGAAGCAGTATTGTTTGTTTGTTTGTTTGTTTGTTTGTTTTACACGTGGCTCTACTGTGGCAAGAATAATGTCTCCATACTTCGCGTTTCTGGGTTGAATGTATAAAGGTTAAACCAGCACTCCAGCTTTGCTGCCCTTTAACTTGGCTACCACCAAGAACATACACAATCGCACTTTCCCTGCCCCTTGTTTATGCACCAGCATGTAGCTTTCAGCACCGAGGAGAACAGTATGTCTAGGTAAAGGCGGACTTTCTTTTGTGTGTATTCAGCAACGTAACCGCATTATCTCGAGCATACTGTAGTCCTCTGCGAAACTCTTGCGGTCTACCTGCTTGCGGTGGATCTATTTAAGGGTGTGTGTGTGTTTCTGTGCTGTTCTGGCTCAGACATTTTCAGGCCATCGTGTCCTTGTTTTCCACAAGTACTCACTGCAGGAAGAGACTAAAGGAAAAGGGCGGGACAGCAAATCCCCAAGCGATTTTTATTTCCCCTCTGAAGGCTCTGTGGAAATGGGGCTAGCTGACACAAATTTGACACACGCCGTCTCGTATTTAATTTTAGTTTTATTTTTTTTCTTGATTTGAATTTTGACCATGCAGTAACTGAACTTCTGCTGTATAAATCAAACTCCAAAGTTAGATATAAGTTAAAATGTGCCAAGTACAAGTGCTTAGGGAACATTTAGCTATCCTGTCTTATTTTGCTTTATGTTCTTACAGTCTCCAGAATTATTATTATTATTTTAATTAATTTTAATTTTACATCACTGTTTCTTCTCTCCATCTACAGCAATGGCAGCCATCCGCAAGAAGCTGGTGATAGTAGGAGATGGAGCATGTGGAAAGACATGTCTACTCATTGTTTTCAGTAAAGATCAGTTCCCTGAGGTCTACGTGCCTACTGTATTTGAGAACTACATCGCTGACATCGAAGTGGACGGCAAACAGGTGAGCGAGAAGCGCCAAATGATTGATTTGGATGTATTAATGAGGGAAATCTTACAATACAGACAGCTGTGTGTGTGTGTGTGTGTGTGTGTGTGTGTGTGTGTGTGTGTGTGTGTGTGTGTGTGTGTGTGTGTGCAATTGTCTTCATTTATTTTAGAAATAGCCTTGCCAAACTTACACTTATAAAGAACGTCTTATTAATTCTTTATCACCACATTATCTCTGTAAAGCTGCTTTCAGACAATGTTAATTGGTTAAAGCGCTGTACAAAAAAAAATGAATTGAACTTTCAGTGAGTGCAATGTGATAAATTCATTTTCTTGTATAGAAAGTGTATTATGTAATTGCAGATAAAATTGATTGCAATGGTCAGTCCAATACAGTGTGACCTACAGTACTGAGTCCAGTGCAGGGTGTTGTGGGTCAGTGTTGATCAGAGAGTATAGTGTGTCAGTCAGATCGATTCTACCTCAGTGCTCCATTCTGATATTTTTCGCATCGATCCACTACAACCGTGTCGAACAGATACAGCATTCTAGCACTGTTTCCATCTGATATCATTTGTTCCTATCAGAAAAAATATTGGTCTGACTTTATCAATGCTTTCCCAAGTCAGCTTATGCTTTTGTCTCAGAAATCCCAAACAAGGACACATGGCGGTGTATTTATTTCATTATTTGTTCTAAATGTAGTGCCCCTATTTGGTACTGTGGCTTTCAAAAAGCGCCATTAGTAACAACCAGAAAGGTAGAGTCAGGTGTAATAGCATGGTGTTGTGTAATAATAGAGAATCGCTTGTCTGTTTCTCTTATGCTGACTGAGGACATTAGGCCATGCCATCTGTGCAGATCCATTAGATGAATGTTGATGCATTTTAAACACCACGGTATTGTATCTCTAGAGCTCTTTATTCAGTTTCACGAAGATAACCATAACCATAACCATACAGAACATCACCATCAGTCGCATTGTAAACCACATATATTATATAAAACATATTTATAAGCCCGGTCACAAGCCATTCGAAGTTTATGGTAGTGGATAGAAAGTGGGTGAGCTGCTTAGATGTTCAGGTACAGCTATGGTTTACAGCTGATGCCTGAATATAGATCTTGCCGGCTTTATTGCTGTCAGTTAGAGTTGCAAAAGAAGCAAACAATTTCTGGAAACTTCAAACAGGAACAACTCCTATGGACCTATGTAAATATTACAAGTTGGAAACATTTAGGGAATTAATTGGAATTTTTGGGAATTAATTAGAAATTTGGGGAAATGTATTTAAACTGTATTATATACAACCATAAATATAAACATTTGTTTGGTCATAAGCTGGCATGCATGCATGCAAACTAAAGCAATTGTTAGTATAATTTTGTTGCACAATAGATCTCACACAGCACAAGGAAGTTTTAAGCATAAATGTATGTAATATTTGTGTCATTTCATGCACAGGATTGATGATTGTGCAGGTAGAAATTCAAGTGAAATTGCACTAAATATTGTTTTTAACCAAGATTATACTGCAAGATCTTTTTTTTTTTAATTCTCAATTTCATTTAAGTTCCCTGTAATTAACCTGTAATTTTCCTTTGGAAAGGTTTCAGTCTTGAAAATCCCCAGATTTTTGCAACCCTAATGTTAGTAGATGTAATGTTTATAAGTAGTTTTGCTACCTGGAATTATTTATAATCTAATATTGCCTACTTTTTGTTTATATATGTTTTGGAAAATGTTACAAGTCAATTTAGCATTGCTTTATAAAAATTGTTATACCACAGGGCAGCTGATTAGTGTTTTTTATTTTTATTTATTTATTTATTTTATGTTCCTTATAATGAAGCGCTCTGTTCAGCACTGATCATTAAGCCTGGTACATTGGCAGTGAGTAAGCAGCAGGTGCATGTTACACCCATATGCGATCTTGTTGATGCTTTTTGTCAGTTGCAGTGCTTGGCATTTTGTTTACCCACCGACAGGTTGGTTTGAGACCTTGGAAGTAGAACTTGGAAATAGCACCGGAGTGCATCAGATGGTCAGTGGGCTGTGTGGCTGGCTGGCTGGGTGAAGATCACACCAGGGCAGTGGGTGCAAAATTGTACTGCAACACGGGTTAAATAACTTTTTGAAGCGAATTGCGATCAGAACGATCAGAATTGCGATCAAAACATGTAATTAACGTAAAAGTTAGTGGTTTTATCCAGTCACTTCTGTGTACATTCGAGGTCTGACGGTCGTACTGAACATTACAATGGCTTATTTTGATGATATATCTTGGTACTTGAAGTATACAGGTGCAGCAGATAACAATACTGCATCACAGCTTCCGAGTCCCTTTCGAGAAAACATACCAGTGGGTGGATTGGCCAAGATAAATTTGCTCGTAGGTGTGAATTAGTGTGTGCTTCGAGCACTAGACTGGCATCCGATCCAGGATGGATTCCCACATCACACCTTCCTGGGAACGATCCACTCAAAATAATGTAACAGCTTGAATTTTCTTTATGCACACCAGCTCCAAAGTAAATCCCATGCACTGCAGATTTGTATGGCAGATTTGGATGGAGTGATGTCATTTGAGTAAAACTGCAACATGACTTACATACATGTAAAAAAATAAATAAATAAAAAAAAACACCCTGTTGGATACAGGTGAGGTTTGGACAAATTCTGTCAGAGTGGGATGAAAAGGACATTTTTTTCTAAAGAGTGAAGGGGCATCTCTCTGTATTTTAGCTTTACATTTTTCTCAGTCTTAAATCTTAAGTATTAGCTGAAGTATTAGGCTCAAATTTCCCTAAAGCTTCAGCTTGATCAGCCAGGTATACAGTATATACAGCACATCAGCTGACTTTCTCATGATAGTGATAACAGTAAGTACAAATTGTCTCAATTTTTTTCAAACTGTCCATTTCAACAAGATGGCCTGAAAGTGGTTGATGTGCTGTTCACTAAAACTGAAATGGGTGAAAGCGATATGACTCAGAGGACAAGAATGTTAAGGGGAAGAGTGCTTGTGAAATTTAGAGGATAGTGATGGATCGGTAAGACAACATGACCAAAAAGCCTGCCCATTTCTGACCATTTTTTTCAGATGCAATAAAGTAAACGAGACTAAATTTGCCAAGATCCCTGACCTTTCCTAGACCTTACTTTCCTCAGAGGAAATGCATGTGCTTGACGTTCTCTTCTTTGAGTTTTATCATAGTTTTTATAAGAAACGAAAAGTAGAGAGAATTGTCTCCCCATTCGTCGTTTAAGATTCTGCATGCACGCTCTCTCTCTCTGTGTGTGTGTGTGTGTGTGTGTGTGTGTGTGTGTGTGTGTGTGTGTGTGTGTGTGTGTGTGTGTGTGTGTGTGTGTGTGTGTGTGTGTGTGTGTGTGTGTGTTGGGTGGGTGGTTGAGAGAACAAAGAAGATTGAACTAGTGCGTTACTATATAATGCATGTATATATGGATTTATATTTATACCTGTTGGAATTTAAGCTCACATGGTGTTGGATCCCTTTTCACTGATGTTGGTTCTGTTGCATGTTAAATGTTTAAGAAACATGGCTTGCTTTCCAACCTGCTTAAGAGCTAAACTGTTACACAATCAGATGTGGGAGGTTCTCAATGCAGAATGTTTTAAATAATAAGGAAATTACTCCTACTACTATTACTACGACTATTAAAAAAAACCCTGAAAAACTATTTATGACATAATGGCAAAAAACGACTACAATGACTCTACAACTGCGGTGATCAATTCTGTCAGTGAAGAACAGAATGCTGAGGCTGCAGTGGGCACAGGCTCATCCAAACTGGACAGATGACACTAAAAACATAACCTGATCTGATGTTACTTGATTGCTGCTGAGGCACACAGATAGTATTTGCCACCAAGGGCATGAATCCATTGACCCAACTTACCTTGTATCAACAGTCCAGGCTGGTGGAGGTTGTGCAATGGTATGTGGAAGGTTTATTTATTTATTTATTTTCCTGCCACACATTTGACCTGTTATTGCCAATCAAATCATCACTTCACTATTGCCACAGCGAAATTGAGCATTGATGGTAATGTGCATCCCCTAATAGCCATAATTTACTATTTTCTAATAATAATAATAATGATGATGCACCACGTCATAAAGCTAAAGTTGAGTGAAATGGCAATAAGTGTAATGTTCTTCAGTTGCCTTCGAGTCACCGGGACATTTCCGAATTAATTTCCGAATGAAAAATCTGCATGAACCGCATGTGACAAGGACCAGAATTATTTTCCAACGTTATTGGGAATCCGTGTCATGAACAGTTGCAGCTGAAGAGCTACATCCCTCTAATAACGTGCTCATTAAGCGTATACCCTCATCAGCAGTGACCACATGCAAGATGAGAAATAAACATTTCTGTAGCTTCTGTCACTCACAGTTTGCATTGTCATAAACTCTGGCATTAATCCTAACATCTGTAACCTTTAAACCTTTATGCAAATCACTTATTCAGATGGTATTTAAATTAATATACAGCTGCTTTTATTTGTATTAATTAAAATGATTCAAACAGTGTTCCGGACCAGAGAATTATAGTACCAATTTTGCCAGCCGAAAAACATAGCAGCTGTTTTGTGATAGATTTTAGATCAGGTGTCATTTGTTTAGTGGAAAAAAGGGCTTCTGTTGTACTTAAACAGAAATGTGGTTGGTTTAAGTAGAATGCATATTTACGCTTGTGCTCTCTCTCTCTCTCTCTCTCTCTCTCTCTCTCTCTCTCTCTCTCTCTCGCTCTCAGGTTGAGCTGGCTTTATGGGACACTGCAGGACAGGAGGACTATGACAGGTTGAGGCCGCTGTCCTATCCAGACACAGATGTCATCCTCATGTGCTTCTCCATAGACAGTCCTGACAGTTTAGGTACTTCAGACCACCACACTTCTCCAGGGGTTCAGCAGTTTAATTCAGCATGGGGCCATTTTTTACAAAACACAATAAAATGCAAAAAGCAAGAACACCAAAGTGCCTCGATTTAAAAATAACAATAAAGCATTAATCATTTTCAGTTCGATCTGTAGGTTTAAACACAGTGTTGCAATACCACTAGTGGAAACAGTTAAGAAATGCTTGACACTGCCCCCTAGTGTACATGTTCACATTGCATGTTTGAAGGCAGACACCTATACAATTGTCCAAGTTCAAGGCTGTGTTATGCTCTCATGTGCAGTCACAAAGTTGTAAAGTAAGATTACAAAAAGTGTTCCGCTTTTTAGTACCAATTAATATTCCTTTTTTTCTTTTTATTTTCAGAAGCCCAGCCTAACAAATATTTTAATGTAATAATAGCTGAAATGCGTTTGTTACAGTAATTTTGATAAACTGTATTGAAAATGTTAAATAAAGTTACTTATCTATTGTTTGTTTTTTAATGTTTGCTCCGCAGTCTATCTATATGCAATGTGTAGAGCCGTAAGTAGCGCCTGTGAGTGCTTGCTTTAACAGTGTGCTTTTCGCCCACTCAGAGAACATTCCGGAGAAGTGGACACCAGAGGTGAAGCATTTCTGTCCTAATGTTCCTATCATCCTGGTGGGAAACAAGAAAGACCTGCGCAATGATGAGCACACTCGCAGAGAGCTGGCCAAGATGAAGCAGGTACTGTGTGTGTGTGTGTGTGTGTGTGTGTGTGTGTGTGTGTGTGTGTGTGTGTGTGTGTGTGTGTGTGTGTGTGTGTGTTGTCATGGCTATGACAGTCATTTTTAAACAATGATGGCAGATTATTGTCTTCCATTCAAATAGAGAGGACAAAGCACTTCCTGTCTGCAACACCCATCTTGGGTAGAGAAAAAACAGCTGTTTCCTGTTTAAGGAACACTTATCCTCTTAGGAGTTGCAATAATGGTTTAAGTGTGTGTGTGTGTGTGTGTGTGTGTGTGTGTGTGTGTAAAAGCATTTAGGATTATTGTTGAATTTCTGTAATGTACACTAATCTAGTATGTTCAGCGTGTTGATATAAGCCACATGCTTATTTGTATTGTCTAAGATTTTATCACTGTCTCTAATGGCAGAATATACGCTATACGAGATATTGTATAAACTGTTTGAACATCCAAAGTCAAACACTGCCATTACATTAGAGTGTATCTTTGCCATTGAACTGCATACAAACAATCTCCAGAGGAACAACTGCAGTGTGATCCAGTTCTAGCTCGGCTCTTCAGCAGAATTCTTACTGCACTGCCATCTTGTGGCTGTCCGCGTCCTGTTAATATAGAAGCAGCACTATATACGAATGAACATCATTATATCAACCTGTATTTTGCATTGAACTTGATGCTATACTACATAGTGACCAATTGATTGAATCTATATATTAAGAATGCAGTGGAATTTTATACATAAATGTGGGCAGGTTCCAATAGGATAATTTTTGGTTTTCCAGCCAATTAAGATTAAAGCTATGCAATGTTATTTGTGTAACGGTATCATTGTAACTATGCGTGTGTTTGTTTAGGAGCCAGTAAAGCCAGAGGAAGGCAGAGACATGGCTAACAGGATCAGCGCATTCGGTTATCTGGAGTGTTCTGCTAAAACTAAAGAGGGTGTGCGGGAGGTGTTTGAGATGGCCACCAGGGCAGCACTGCAGGTCCGCAAGCGCAAGAAGAGAAGCGGCTGCCTGCTCTTATGAGTCCCAAACCAACATTTTTACACACACACACACACACACACACTTCTGCCAAGTGCTCAAGGAACAACGTTAACTGACGTCATTGCTGTACTGTATTCTGCATTTCATGCACCCATGACAGAGACTGACAAGCGAGACAGCAACCCACCTTTGCTCTTAAACTTTGTGTATGCACACAGACCTGTCCTGCCATCTCTAACTCTCCTTTTCCTCTTTCAGTATATCTTCCTGTGTCTGGGAGAATGATTGGTCGATCTGAATTCGGATGTGTTTGTACAGAAAGTCTCTACTTTTTTCTTTCCTCATTCCATGTTGTATTCAGACATTGCTTCTTTATGTATTGTTTACTTATTTGGAGTGGCTCGATTTGTCCTGACAGAAAAAAAACGATCAAGAATACATTTATTATTCATCCCAACCTTTTTGTGTCTTGTGTGTTGTTCTATGATTTGGAAGACACTTACAACAGTGTTTTCTAAAACTTAAAGGAGCACCAAATGTGGGGTTAAATAAGATAAAAGTAAGTCAGCATGAACCTATAACCATATTGTACTTAAGTACTTAAAGCTACATTCACACATGCAGTAACCGGACAACGATTATTTTTAACCAGAACTAGCATCTCTCTCCAACATTAGCTAAATTGGTTATTGCCGACTAAATTGGATTTGTTGTTTAAAGTTGAAATTTGCCCACCCACTGATTTACTTTTATTTATAGCACGTAGTAACAGGAATGTCTTCTGATGACTTCACAATACAACTATTTGCTAAATATATGCATGTGAATGTACTTAAGGCAAATAGATTAGGGATGTAATAGGATATGAATACACAAAAAGAAAAAAATTATCTATCTATCTATCTATCTATCTATCTATCTATCTATCTATCTATCTATCTATCTATCTATCTATCTATCTATCTATCTATCTATCTCAATACAATACAATACAATACAATACAATACAATCTTTTTTTTTTTATATAGAAAACTTGCCTGAGGTTGAGATGTAGACAAGTAGACCAAAAACTATATTGTTGGTGGTCAGGGATGCAATGGTTTGAATTTTTATTTATTTTTGATTTTTTTAAAAGAACCAAATATCAAAAAAAATAACAAAAACTAGCCAGGTACAAACACAAATAACTGCAGGATTAAATTTACATTTGTTACTTTGTTAGTTTACATTGAGTTACTGCTTGAAAGGTTGCAAGGTTCAAATCCTAGCACCATCAATTTGCCACTGTGGAGTCCCTGAGTAAGACCCTTGACTATAAGTTACTTTGGATTACAAAAGAAAAGAATCAGGTAAAATTTGAAGAAAAAACTACACTGCAATAAAACCATTCAAATAAAAAAAAACTCATAAAGAGACAAATTGTGGTTTTATGTTACATTACTGAAGGATACAGTATCCAGTAGTATGCACAAAACCATATTATTTGCAACAGTAACTCTAGTGCAGTCAGAATCTAATGGCTAATAGCAGTGTATTTTGATGGTGAAGGGTTTGTTCTATCCCTGCAGTAGGGACATGGTTAAAGTGTAGTTCGCTAGGTGAGAGGTAATTTTTTTATTTGTAAAGACGAGTGCACTGATAGATGACATAACATGATTAATTATTTGCTTACAATCCATTCAGGTTTCCCATAAGACAAATTATGTGCCACAGACAGTGATCGAATACTTTGGATGATGGATGAATTGAAATGTATAATTTCCCTAGTTGTATGTTAATCTAGTTACACTGGCTTTCAGTGCCTGGAGGTTCAGGCAGATTGAGGGGTGTTGTTGGTCCGTCTGAAAGAGGCATCTGAATTGGCTACCATAATTTCCCTAGATGTTCCTTTAATGGGGATTGAACACAATTTTTATAATACAATATAATTCTGTCACACCGCTCTACACTCTTTATACTCTATTATTTCTTTTAGCTCTGGTCATGTGATCCAAAAATATAAAGACCAAGTTTAATTTTTTTTTTAAAAGTACCCGATTTTAAAAGTTGCCAACCTCAAAACAATGTGCCTTATCTGTCCTTGAGCAAAAAGTGTCAATGTTTGTGTGTGGCAACCTGAAAAATAATCTGCTTGATTCACAAAAGCTACTGGTTTTTTTCACGCTCATGGATACCAATCGCCTGGAATATTACCAGGCATGTGCATGGCACAAATGGTTTGCGTCGGTTCATGTCCTCTTTTTAAAAAAGAAAAAAAAAAAAAAAAACTTAAGGCAAAAAAATATGACTTGGCCTCATTTATCAAGCCGGATTTATACAAATGTATTTTCCTTTCAGGAACTCGAGCTGCATTGAAACGCTTTGGGAACGCGCCCGAGTGTATACGCTCTGAAATAATGTGTGTAATCAGTCAAAAATTGGACGCTGGCCGTCACCAGTGGGGTGACGTCGTGACTATTAAAAAAATGAAGCACACTTTCCAGCTTGTGTGTCGCTTGCTTGGGAGTGGAACATGCGAAGTCGGTTCTCAAAGGGAGCCGACTGTGATCACCTGTGTATGCATGTCTTTGCGCTCGCTCCGCTCCCGCTGGGCTCTCTTCGAGGAGGGTGCCCTAGCTCCTACCGGGTCTGACCCCGCTCTCGCTGAGTTAAAGCGCCACGCCAGATCCCAGGGTCCGCAGCTGGACCTTGCAGAGGGTTTCGAGATGGGCATGTCCCTATCCCCAACCTCACCTGCTCAGTCCAGCGCTCCCTCGCAGGCTTCAGAAGCATGCCTTTCAGCGGATTCTTCCCCCTGCAATGTGTGCATGCAGCTCCGCCTCTATTCCTCTGAGGGGGAGGGGGGGAGAAGCGCTCTGCGATACTGACGCTGAGAAGATTACGGAGTTTGTAAAGCGTGCCGTTGCCAAGCTCGATATAACTTGGGGAGCTCATGGGCAGAAAGTGCTTTCATCTAGTCAATTAGATGAGCACTTTCTGACAACCGTGTCACAACCTTGCATCGGGGTCTTCCCTTTATTCCCCGACCTGCACACTGAGGTGTCCAGGTCATGGGTTAAGCCACTTTTGCCTGCCCCTTTACTCCCAGTTCTACCGTGTATTTCTAAATTATGGGGTGAAAAGAACATGGTTATGAGATGATGTCGCGGGTTGAAGAGACAATTGCCACTTATCTCTCTCCCGGAATCGCCTTCTCGTCTAAGACCTGGACATTACCCATGAAGCCCCTACGCAATACATCAGTGCTCGGGGTAAAGCCTATGCTTTGGCAGGTCAAGCCGCTGCATCCCTGCACACCATGGAGGTGTTGCAGGCATATTAGGCTGACCTGCTGCATGAGTTGGATATTGGAGGTGCCCCGGGCAGCTATTTTATTGAGCTTCGCCGTACAGCGGATCTGGCTCTCGGAGCCACTAAAAAGACCGCTAGGGCCATTGGCCAGTCCACCTGTCAGGAATCAGGTTCAAGATGCTGACCATCAAGCAGATCGTGCTTCAAATTAGATCCGAGGACTGGTTATATAATATAATCATAATGATAACAGTACATAATCATAGTACTTTGGATACTTAAGTACATTTGAGGGCAAATACTTTTGTGCTTTTACTCATGTGAAAGTTTAAAGGGAGCACTTTTATTGGAGTAATAGTTTACCTACTGTATCTGTACTTTAACTTAAGTAAGTTTTTTGTACTTTGTCCACCACTGAGCTACAGAGCAAAATCCTGTTCAACCTGGGCGAAGGGAAGAATAAGCTACATTACCACAAATCCAGTAAAAGTCACTGACTGTCATTACCACAAACTTGAGACTTCTCATTCTTAAAATGAACAGAAAAGGGTTGTTTAGGAAGCCTAACAGCCTGCTCAAGAGAGATGGTGTTCTGTTTTCCCAGATAGCCCTCTATCTCACAGACAGCTAGGGGCTCATAATGGGGTTTAAGCTGCTAATACCAGTGAATGTAATTATGAGGATTATTGGGTGAACAAAAAGGATTTTCCTGGATGTACTGGGAGTGGTGTAAACATTATAGCCATCCCTTTCTAATGGTCTACCAATTTGAATGGAGGTATTTATGGTGTGTGAAAAAATGGCTATGCAACAGGAAAGTCATGGTGACTACACAGGCAGGAATGTTGAATGGACTTTTTGTACTATGGGAAAGGAGAGAACGGGCATGCCGTGGTGAGCGGACACCGGAGGAGTCGGCTGTGTGGTGGTATTTCTCCCAAAAGAAATTCTGGGACTAGAGAGTGATATGTTTACTATACTTAGCATCCTTAAATTGACCAAAGAAGACCAGTCATAGTCAAGCAGGTCAAAAGATTCTTTGTTTTCTAGCCTAATATGGATATGGAATAAGGGAAAGAATTCAAATTAGTTGGGTATAGAAAAATGACCGTGCCCACCTGATTTAGTCATATTGTAACAGACTTTATTTATCGGTAGAAGAAAGCTGAGGATGGAGCCCTTAGGCAGGAGGAAAAGAGGAAGACCAAGGAGGAGGTTTATGAATATGGTGAGAGAAGACATGCAGGTAGTTGGTTTGAAAGAGGCAGATGTAGAGGACATGGAGACGGATGATCCACTGTACCAACCCCTATTGGGAGCAGCCTGTAAGGAATTGTTTTGTCCTCTGTCGCGTGGACAGAATTTGCCTACTGACACATGGACAGGATTTGCCCTCAAATTCAGCCTTTCCTCTCGATCTCTGCTCTCCTACGTGCCCAGGGAAGTCTCAATGAAACACACGAGTCAGCCTTTCAGAGAGAAGTTCCAAAGCTTTATTGTGTCACACATGAATATATACCAGCAGATTAGCGCATACAAAAAGACAGTTTGGGTGCGTAAAAAGAGAAGATAAAGACAAGAACAGACTGTTCCGGGTCTACCTAATCTAGGACAAAGTTATTATGACTGCTGATCAAATATATCTCACACAGCCGAAAGAAGAACTAACAGACTCTTTAATTATTTAATGTTGTACAAATTTTTGGATGTACTTGCACTCGTTTTATGTGTGAATTTTTCCGCTTGAGGCTTGCCATAGTTAGGCAAGAGACATAGTGGTATTAGAGGGTTGGCAGGATTTTGGAATTCTCTTTCTTGTGATTGCTTTCTTATAAATTAGTGTTTAGGAAAATCCTGCATAAACACTCGGTGTCAGAGCAAAATCTGCCACAACAAGAGCTGTGTCTTCTGGTACCAATAAAGTCTTAAAAAAATTCCCTGAAAAAAGACACAAAATGTGAATGAGAAACTGCAAAAGAGAGTTTATTGCAGTCAACCCAAGAGAGTACTAATGACATGTCAGAGACGATCTGAAATTCAGTGACAAAATTTTTTTCATTTAAACACAATGTGCATCTTTCATCAATGTAATCTGTAAACTTCCTGATTTTGGCCCTACCCAATTACCATTAGCTCATAACATTCCTCTTTGATATGTCATTTAGAGGTCTGTCTAATCATTGTAATTCCCATTAGCTTCAGCCTATTTCAGGTTGGGCTAAAAAAACATTAAGAATTATCCTATTCCTCCCACTTCCTTGCCATGTTTATTCTGAATTTTTGACCATCATACAATAACACACACAGGTTCCCTGGTGGTCTAGTGGTTAGGATGCGTCGCTCTCACCGTTGTGGCCCGGGTTCGATCCCCGGTCAGGGTACCAACCCCAGCCATTAGGGTTGCACAAGCTTTAGTGCTGGTCCCAAGCCCGGATAAATGGGAAGGGGTTGCGTTAGGAAGGGCATCCAGCGTAAAAACGTGCCAAATCAAACATGCGGATGGTCTGCTGTGGCGACCCCTAGTGGGAGAAGCTGAAAGAAAGTTTGTTCATACAATAACACACACACATCCCTTCTGACCATGTGTAGTAAAAAAAAAGTATTTTTTGCTTTTTACTTTTGCTTTTTCCTCAAAGATGTAGCTAATGTCATCATAGTTTAGTGACTACTTAATTCTGCATGTGTGCTCAAATTTGCATCAAATGTTGTTTGCATTCTTGCACAGCAGTGTAGGTGGTCATGAGTACAGACCTTTCCTGTATATGAGGATCTTTTGGATCAGGCCTGTGGTTTCCCTTTGTCTGCACATTCCTTCAAGTATTAGCTCTTTTCTCAAGGTCAGTCTGGTCCAGAACATTTTACTCAAATGCTATGCGCTGGTCCATAAAAATCCAAAACAATCTGCTCTGTGTGCTGTGTCCTTTTTTGGCTTTTAAATTTAGTGTGCTTTCTGTTCACTATATTAAGTTTATACATTAAGTTTACATTTAAGTAAGTATTAAATTATTATTATTATTATTATTATTATTATTATTATTATTATTATTATTTAATCGGTCACATTGGTGGCAGTGGTAAATAATAAAATCACTGCCGTCAAATTGAATTTGCGTTAACGTGTTTTGACAGCCCTAATTAATATATTAATATAAAACGAATTTTAAATTTTGCAGCGAGGCAGAGGCCAGTGGTAAGGGGGTACTGGAAGTGAACATGATGAGTTCTAATCATACAGACACCAACATTCCATGTTTCTCTGAATAGACATTCTGCAGGGGACATCACTGCTGTGAACTGACTTGACAATTCAGACTGTGAGTCTTATACTGTGTATTAGACATTAAGACTATGCAGTATGCGGACCCTGATATCAAGACTGTGTTAGTCTGGGTGGCTCAAGTCAAAAGACCTGCTAGGTGGAGATTACAGGAAGCTTCTCTGTGCTTATGGAAGCTTCCAGCATGTGTGGGAATGGGCGAGACAATTCTGTTACTGGCCTTTCATGGACAGGGACATCAAAGCATGGTGTAAGCAGTGCAACTATGACGTAGTTCACCGTGTATCAATGATCAATCAGTCATTATAACTGTTTCAAAGAGTAGTTATGGTCATCGTAGTACTGCTGTGACTTCGAAAGGAAACAGAAATGTACTGGTTGTCGAGGACTGCTTCACCAAAATTATTTTTTACATTTATATGCTTTGCCTAATCAGACAGCACAGATAGAAGCACACTGTCTGTTTGAGGACAAATGTTGTGCTTCATGGCATTCAGACCAGCATCGCCAGTTTGAGGCAGAAGTGGTTCAGACTTTCTGCTATCTTCTGAAAATGAAAAAGACTCGCACCACACCACACCACACCATCAGAAGTCGTACAGCATGGTTTAACGCTTTAATCCGACTCTGAGTGGTCAGCTCTAAGACTCTTTTGACTTATGCGATGGAGTGGGACAATTATGGGAAAGCATGAGGCTTTTTCTTACAACACCACGGTTCACTATAGCAATCGTTTCTTCCTGACCCACGGTTTAGTTAGATGGCCTGAGGCGAGCATTAGAAGGACTGGGAGAGTTTGTAGTCCTCACTGCCATTTGCAGGATTTTGTTCTGTATTGATGTGACTATTTTCCTCTGTTCAAGTGGAATGTTGTTATATTGTTGTTGCTTTATATATGTTTATGCTTGTGTATATGTATAGATACAAAAAAGGTAAAAATGTTACATTGTACACTGCTGTTAATTGTCTCTGACTGTTATGTTATTGCTTCTGATGTTATTCTCGCAAACTAATGCGGACATTTATTTTGTGGGAGGGGAATGTGTGTAACAGACTTTATTTAATTCTGTTATGTTTTGCTAATTCTGGATGTACTGGCACTCACTGTATGTGTGTGCAATGCATTTTTCTCCTCTGGGAGGCGACATGCGCACTGGGCTACTAGAGTGTAGGCAGGATTCAGGAATTTTCTCTCTATTGTGTGTGATGAAAGATGATGTATATACATTTATATATACCATTTTTAAACCAGACTTTAAGGTGAAGTTCTTCATGGTCAGAATGAGCTTCTCTCTTTGGGTGTACTAACTGTGGATCATTTGCCCGTCCGAGCAGGTTTCATTTTATAATTAAAAAAATTAAACCTTTTTCTGACTGTAGAGAAGGGCTGAATAATCAAGCCATTGTGAAAGGAACAAAATATCTCTTGGCAGATTTTCCATCTTGCTTTAATTAAAACACGGGAAGCGCTGAGCATAGAAACAAAGGCACACATGATTAGGATGTGAGAATTCTTTATGAAAGTGAGTCACTCCATTATCTTTCACCAAGTAAATGTTGCTAATGTGGTTTGAGGGAACAATTAATATCAGCTATATTTTTTTTGGTGCATGTCACTATGCTACATTTCACCTCATTCCATTTCTTTGCATGAATTAAATTAAAGAAAATACAGCACAGAATGACCTTTCATGGATTTACCAGACTCTTACTTTAAAATAATATTACAATATATTATATAGGGCATGTGTCCAATACTGTTACACAGACTGCAGTTGTGACTGTTTTAATGCTTTGCATTAATAAACAATTGTAGACTTTACTTGTGTACGATTTAACTCTTTTGTTCAAATTTAAGTTCTGTACATGCATTCATACTAATTTATTTGATCACTTGGTTTGGCTTGTAATGGATGTTTTTGGACAGTAAGAGGAAACTAGACAACCCAGAAGTAAACTAAGTATTTGATTCCCAACAAAGACAGTAACCAGAGCTCAGGACATTCCCAAGGACTCTGCAATTCTGCACTGACACTATAATTGAAATACGGAAATATTTTGCCTGATATATCTGGGAACATCGATTTATTTCAGTTCACTTCAAAACATCAAACAGATCAAAATATTACATCATTCACATTTACATCAAATGATGTGACTCAATTAATGTTTTTAGCGTGTAAGGTTTTATAGACGCTCCTTCATGATTACAAGTAAAAGATATACTGTATTAGTTCATGTTAAGATACTAAACTTTCTTTCAGCTTCTCCCGTTAAGGGTTACCCCAGCAGACCATCCGCATGTTTGATTTGGCACATGTTTTTACGCTGGATGCCCTTCCTAACGCAACCCTCCTCATTTATCCGAGCTTGGGACCGGCACTGGGGTTGGTTCCCTGACCGGGGATCAAACCCGGGCCGCAGCGGTGAGAGCGTGGCATCCTAACCACTAGACCACCAGGGAAATGTTAAGATACTGATTGAGAAAAAAAAATTACTGTACATTTGCCCTTCAGAGAAATTTACTGAAAGACCATATATTTGTTGGAATGAAGATGTGCATGTTAGAAATGTTCTTCAAAAAATATAATATTTAATGTACTATATGTGCAATCAATATGACGTTATAAAATTCTAAGTAGAACACAGGTGATTCCTTATAAAAAGCTAGAAACAAAGCTACAATTACTCTAATATACAACGATAATGCTTTAAATGTGCACGATAATATTCAGACTATTTACTTAAGCCATATCATACATTATTCCTAATGCTCCGGAAAAAAAACAAAAAAAACAACTTGATTTGAATTATTGAGGAATGGATAAATCTATAAATTCATATTGGCAAATAATTATAAACTAATAATAAATACAGAACTTGCAGAACACTGTTATATCACCACAGTAACTAAATGCTCTAAAAAAAAAACACACAAGCACCCCTGCTATGCTTCATTAACCCCAGGGAACTCCAGACCCAATTACAAGAAGTTTAGCTATAAAGAAGCTTTTTATTTCACCTGAAGTCACAGCAGCAGAGAGAATGATCTTCATTATTCCTGCCTTCACTGGTTCTATCAGCACTTACCTTGGTTCCTTGGCTTAATTCTTAAAACCCTGTGTAAGGAAGTTGGGAGAAATATGTGACAGCATCCTTACTTTTAAGAAACAAATCAACTCAAAAAATTGTTTTGTTTCTAGTCAAGCTTTTTCTATCCTATTTAGATCTTGAAAAAGCCATACATGCATTTATTAGCATGTGTTGTACACCAGTCTACTGCAATGAACTTTAAAAAAGGTTAGTTGGTTCAAAATGCTGTTTGTCCTCTGACAAATACACATAGGTAAGAACATATAACTACTGCTTTGCCATGGCTGCACATGACATCCAGTTCATTTTACGGTTGAGTTTAATGTTCTTATGTTTGTCGATAAAGCTTTCAATAATTCAGCTCCCAAATACCTTGTGGACTTACTAAAGCTCAATTCTTCATCAAGCTCACGTAGACGTTCCGATCAGCATTTTTGAAATTTACCAGGGACTAAGTGCAAGAACTGAGTGATCGAGTTTTTATTCATTTAAATTTGGAATATAAGGTCAGCCATAAATCTGGCTACATTTAAATCTTTGTTAAAAACATACTTATGTTACTTTTGCTTTTAATTTTCAAAGGATAGTTTTCACTTCACTTCAGTTTGTTACTTCAATTAGTGAATGCTCTTTTGTTTCAATTAGTACTTTTTATTGTAAAGCACTTTGTTAACGTCTCGTTATAAAAAGGTGCTCTATATATAAACTCGTGATTTGATCATGATGTAAACTAGTAAATGTTTAAGATTAATTAATTCATTCATTTTTTAAATGATTTTAACCAGTTGATTGATATTTAGGTTTTATTGGAAACCATTGTGATAATATGAGAAGGAGAATAAAGAGCAGATGAGAGTTGGAAATGAGGAGAAAAGACATTTTCAGACTAATGAAATCTAAGACCTGGGTATGAAATAATTATTATTATTTTTTTTTTTTACAAAATAGCATGGCTTAATCTGTGGAAGATTGGGTCTAGTCCTTAAAATCAACCTTAAAATCTTTCGAAATACAAAACTTAGTTAAAGCAAATACAAACAACTGATAAACAATTTTATAATCGTTTATTACTGCAATACGAATTACAAATTAATTTCAAATACATTTATAAAAAAATATACTCTTAGAAAGCTCCCTTGAAAATGACATTCGTCTTTCATTCTTGTGCTACCTTTAGTTTAAAATTTGAATTCTGAAGGCACTGATGGCAAATGTCAGTGCTCTTAATGGCATTTTAACAAATTTTAATGATCTTTATTTACTGTCAAGATTTCTGAGGCATTTCTATAATTTTAAATTGTTTATGTGGAAAAAAAATCATAAATCATAATCATTTATGAATGACACTAGAATGCAGGATTACACATTTATTGCAATGGTTTTAGCGGAAAATAAAGAAAGAATGAAAAAAGCTCAGAATAAATATCTGCACATTTAAAAAATCTGTGGAGGAGTTGCTAGCAGGTCAAAAATGTTTTTGGGAAAATGTCTATAAATATGATATTGTATTATTTCTTGTGCATTTTGCCCTTTAATCCAAATGTACATGTGGCATGGGTGCAACAGGTAACATTTGTAAAAGAATTGTTTTAATTTGCTGTATATAGTTGCTATGGAGACATCATTTGCCGGTTACATGTAAATTAAATGTTAAATAAGTAAATTAATGATAATTCTGATTTGATATAAACAGCCCCCAACACACACACACACACACACACACACACACACAGCTGGTCTGAGACAATTTAAAAAAAAGAAATTGGTCTGTGGTATATAAGAGGTTAGAGACTCCTGTTTTAGAGCATTTAAAGGATATATAAGAAAATATGTTAATTCTGGTTAAAATATTAAGCTTGAAACTTAAATTTAAATATAATAAACAATGCAAATTGATGCTTCCAAAAGGCAGTTAATAAAATTGTGAAAACTCTAGCAATATCATTATTGTGTGCTTTTATAAAGTTTTCCAAATATTATATTCCAGTATCACAACATATTAAGAAAGCTGATGTTAAATATTTGTGTTATGTTTGTAGCCTGTAAAGAATTTCTTTAATAGATGATTTTTCTGTTACTGCTTTGCATTTGAAATTATCAGTTTTTTTATAGTAAATCACTATGCTCAACATGCTCCTTAACCACACACACAGTTTATCTGATTGCACATGCAAATTACACACACTCATTATTTGGGACATCAGTATAAAAAAAAAATCCACTTTGTTTATTTACATAGATTTGGTAGATCATTTTAGAATCTGCCACTGATTAGGTGGAGGCTGGAATGAGTAGATGATTGATATTAATGATTAGTTAATGATAGTAAGTATACCTTCAGTATAGCCATGCAAGAGCAATGCCAAAAACATGCCCGGGAATGTTCATTGCTTTATGCTTTCGATTTTCCGTAATGCTACTTTTTGAAAATCTCCATTTAAGTGCTATATAAATTAAAGGGTTTGAAATGAATAGTTTGCCTTCACATCTGTCAATTCTGACATATTTAGAATGAACTGAAAGTAATGTTCAGGGCAAGATTTTGGAAATTTGAAATCCAAAGAACACGTTAGGGAAAAAAATAACAACTTAGAGGTAGGAGGGGGAGAGAGAGGAAGAGAGAGATTTTCTGGATTACTGCTCATTCCTCCATTCAGGGTTCACATACTGCTGAATGGCACTTTCCTCAGTTTCCACTAGAGGGGTATGAGAAACAGATAAAAATAAAGATTGAACAATTATTTTCATTTTTTTCTTTTTTTCTGCATCTCAAAAACAGAATATGGTATATATGTATATATGTGGAATTATATACATAACAAAAAATTGTGAAACAACTGAAAATATGTCATATTGTCGGTTCTTCAAAGTAGCCACCTTTTGCTTAGAGTACTGCTTTGCACACTCTTGGCATTCTCTTGATGCCTACTTTGAAGAACCTACAATATGACATTTTCAGTTCACTTTTTTATGTATATAATTCCACATGTGTTAATTCATAGTTTTGATGCCTTCAGTGTGACTCTACAATTTTCATAGTCATGAAAATAAAGAAAACTCTTTGAATGAGCAGGTGTGTCCAAACTTTTGGTCTGTAATGTATACAGTGGAACCCGGTTATCTCGACCTCGGTTAACTCGACAACCCTATTAAATCGACGTTTTTGAAGTGGAACTGCCAAATTCTCGCTTTGTCTAAGCATTTTTATCGGTTATAACCCTAATATCTTGAGCACAAGGGGGGAAAAAACGTTTTGCCATTTAACGTCAGTTTTCTCGATCAGCGCTGTGCAGCTGCAGAAGAACTCGCGGAAGTGGCGGAAAAATCAAGGCTTACAGCTGCTACAGGTGTTGTATTGTATACTGGTGAATCTCTGCTGTTAGTTAGTGCACATATGCCTTTTGTTGTTAAATGTTATGCGATGAATGGGAGGCGAAAGCCGCGCTTGGTAGGAGCGCAGCACGGAACGTGGGATGAGCAGCAAAAGCATAGAATGAACACCGGCAGGATCGGGGGGGAATCCGTGATGCGCTTTGGGAAGAAAAGAGCAGCCGTTGAGAGAGTGCCGGTGGGAAGGCACGTACCGGGATACGCATGAGCGATAACAACGACCGCCGTGAACCAACATATACCAACAATAACGAACGGTGAGAGTGTGTAAGTTTAAATAGGAGCTGGTGATGATGCTAAACGAGCACCATATGTGCGCGATTGAAGCCGGGAGCTTCAGAGAAAGCGGCCGAGAAAGCACCTGGATTCCTGACAGGATTCCTGACAGATAAACATGTACTGTATGTAAATTTTTATAGCATGCCTTCATCAAACAAATCGCAGCAACACTGTTGTGTAAAAAAACTCCTCCAAAAACACGTCTCATTTCTCATTTATTAACGCACATCATGTACATAAAGAAATTTCAAGCACGTTAATATATTTCCCCCATATTGATTTTCGTTTATCTCCATCATCGGTCATCTCGACGCTTTTTGGCGACCCCCTAGGACATCGACATAACCGGGTTCCACTGTATATATATATATATATATATATATATACACACACACACTTAACTATTAATTTAAGTAACAGGAATTTATTAAAAAAATTAAGTTAATTCAATATTTTAAGCGATTGACAGCCACAATATATATATATCCAGAAGGTTTTCCATCAACAGTCCAGGACTGACCTTGAGCCTCTGTATTGATTTGGAGGGCCATGAGCCGAGCCACCACCTCCTCTGTGCCCTCTACGGAGGTGCGCTTGAACCCAGTGCATCCTCCCTCTTCAGTGCAGTAATCGATAAATCTTTACATATACACAAACACATACATACACACAAACAGTATGTGCATTAGCACGGACCTTTCTGGATTTTTAAGATGTATTTTTAGATTTGATTGATTGATTGATTGATTGATTGGTTATCTGAGCATTCGGAATTTACATTAAAAAAATATAAATCATGTGTTGCCTTATTTATGTAATGTAGGTAAGTTGCAAAATGTTTTATTTATTTTGTTTTGAGCTATAATAAAGACAACAAATATAACTATAAAACATTGTGATTTAGTTATAGGAATGTCAAACCGAGATATACAGGCGAAACAGAGCCTCATGCTTCAAGCCACACTTTCTCCAAATCTCTGTAATCGGAATCATTTCAAATTTGATACTGGATTAAACGTATTTCTTGCCAAATAGTTAATTTATATTAGTGTAACACTGAGTAAAATCAAAACATTAATTTGAATGCAAAACAAGAAAATTCATCAATGTAGCTTTATATATGTATGCTGAGATCAGGTTTAATGCTTTTACCACAAATTTACAGTTGACACTTGGCTTTTTATAGTTTATATATATATATATATATATATATATATATATATATATATATATATATATATATATATACACACACACACACACACACACACACCACTCTTGGGCCCTAGAGCAAGGCCCCTAACCCTGTATCATGTCTGACACTAGCTTCTGAGAAAGCTGGGATATGCAATGAATGAATTTTACTGTGCTGTAATGTATATGTGACAAATAAAGGCTATTCTATGTTTGTGCGTACTTGCACCAGGTTGCATCTGTGCTGAGAATGACAGGATTTCCCACAACGATAAGCAGGGACTTTGCTCGTGTCACTGCAACATTGAACCTCTATGTATGAGATAAAGAGAGAAAGTGTTACAAGTTTCAGTGTGCGATTGTATTGTGTATCTATGTTTGTGTGTGAGGTACCTTTTCATTTTTAAGGAAACCAATGTTGAAAAAGAAATCTGATTCAAGGTATTCGCCGCTGCTGCGGACAGTCGACACAATGATCACCCTTCTCTCCTGTCCTTGAAACTCCTCCACTGAGCCCACCTACAGCACACACATGCACTCTTCAGAAGTGTTATAAAAGCGAAGTGATAATGGGGTTCTAAAGACTGGACCAAAGCCACAACAAGCTAAAATGAAATACTCTGTGTCACCTTCAGGAGGTTAATGTCCCTGCAGTCTTTCAGCTCTTTATCACATTTCAAGATGGCCTTTCGCAGTTTCTCCACCTTTAACCCAACACATAAAGACACAAATACACACAGGGAAAGATACACACAATGAGAAAAGTGAGCATTCTGTATCTGCTTCAGTGATGTAGTTGAATCCTACATTTTAATTAACCTTATTGAAAAAAACTATATTTGAGTATTTTTTTAAAAGGATTTTTATGTATTATTCATACCATAATAAAAAAAGAGATTTTTGACAACCTACTACTCACATTTATTCATCATATTATTCTTTCTGTGCAGTTTAATTTTTTATCTTTTTCGCAGCAGTCTTGGCGGGCGAGTGGTTGGTCCTACCTGCTTCCTGTAGGGAGTGATGATGCCAATGTCTTCGGTGAGATCTTGGCAATGTTTTTCTTGGCTTGTGTCAGCAGCAGTTTCTTTAGGTAGTCGACTACGACGGTGATCTCACTGGTGTTGAAGAAAGATGGACTGTTTGACTCGCGCTCATCCTTCCCTGGCACACCATGAAAAATCAGAGGGAAATCCTGACAAGCACATAAAGCAAATGACATTGAGAAAACACTGACAAATAAATATATATAAAAAGCACATACTGTATAGGGTTTACACTGATGTTACTTGGTGTAAGTGACAGAATGTCCACTTGTTATGGAAAGCAGGCAGAAAGAATGACACAAGCATGTTTAAATTGCATGCAAAGCAATTGGTGAGCAATAAGGACTGTGGATTCTCATTTTCCCCAGTGCTGTTGTCAGAACTCAGAACCTCTCTCTAAACGGAGACATCACGGGTGGACTCTCTGTTGTAGTTAATTCCCTGTGTAACACACGTAATAATAATAGAATAAAATAGAATAGACCTCAAAAACCAATGAAGGATCTTCAGCCTTGGTTGAGGAAAAGCAAACTTCTTTATTACCATCACCTTCCAATGAGCTCATAGAAGGTGGTCACTCAATCTCGAGTAAGATGTTTAAGCGCCCAATAGCTCCCCATGTTCTCACCTATATAGCCTGATGCCACATAGCATCTCTATTGTGTTCTTTGTTTGTGTTATCAATCCTTATCTTTTTTTTTTTTTTTTTTTGAGGGGGATTTCCTCTCCTCGACTAGGTCCGCTTATTTCTTACAGGATCTCTCTCCACCTACATTTTTCATTTCCCATTATCTTCTGACACCTGGTCCTCCTCCCCTTCCTAAAATTCCACATTTGGGCTTCCCATTCCCCTCAGTTACACTTATTTTTGGCCTAGTTCTGTTTAAAAAACTAACAGAACTGCATTTGTATTGAATTGCTGCCCCCTTTTTTTCTTTCCTGCATCTGCAATGTGTAAGCTTTTTTTCTCATTTTTATTGCTGTTTGCATTCTACTATTATTAAGTTAAGCTAATATCTTCCTACATATATTATATGTTCATATATGTTTGACTATTGTTCTACTTATTCATATTAGTATTTATGTTACATATGCCTTAGAGCTGACTCAATTACATTGCTTGCTATCTTGTCTCTTCTCTGGTCCTACCAACCTGCACACAATAGTCTTATGTCTTGTTTTGGATTGTTTACCTTCATTAACTTCTCTTTATCTGTTTTTCATTAAGCTTCTTATCACAAACATTCCAGGGCATTCTTGAAAGACAGTATCTGCAATTTTACTTCTCTACTCCCTAGCAGCCAAGGTTGCACAATTCATTGAGCACCTGTCTACCCCAACTGTTCCAGATAACCCCTTCCTGCCTCCTCGCATTGTGCAACACACTTTCACACATAGGATGGGCACACAGACCTCACTCGACATCCCTGTTGTTTTCCAACAGGAGACACAAATTGATAATGAAGTTTCTGATGTTCTTCGCACACCTGCATCAACTCCTCCTTCTCTCTCTCTAACTTTCATATCTTCTCCCTATCCTTCCTACTGGTCTCCTACTGACCATTTTCCAACTTCCCCCATTCTATCTCCCACTGCTGATTATTTTTCTAAATCTCCCCTCCCTGAATATTCTTCCTCCTCCTGTGTCTGTCCTCGATTACTCTCCAATGCTTTCTTCAGTCCTCTATTGTTATCAACTGAGTTTTTTACCCCAATAAACGTACTTAGTGTGCCTCATACGTGGTAGATTACTTTCATCGACACATTCAATGGGTGCTCTCATAATGTGCATTTCCTCCTCTGATGCATTTTTAAGACCACGAAGAACATAATTTGGACCAAAGTAACTGAACCAGAATAACAAGTTTGAGCATGTCTGAGAAAGGTAGTCTACTTACAATGGCATTTTCATTGGTGTAACCTAAGAAACACACTGCACTGAGTAATCTGATTTCAATGATGATTTCATTGTAACACACCTGCTTTTAACACTGTTTATGTGCAGTATGAAAACAAACCTCACATTAAACAGATTTGATAGTACCAAAAGACAACAGTAAAAAGACTTTGAAGGTAATTAAAAAAACTACGTCCAAAAGCGGTATACAAGACAGGAATCACACAAGGTTAAAAAAAAAAATACATCGGTGTGAGTTTGCACACATTATGTGCGATAGGTGCAACTTTGCAGGCAATTATCTCTGCATCATTACAGTGTAGTGTCTATAATAGGGGTGAAATGCAGTGACGCTAGTTGTGTCTGTATGCGCTCTAAATACTTAGAGCTGTATTTAAATTCGACATGGCCTACTTCCAAATGTTCTAATATTTGCCTAACCTTAGCTACATCACTCAAGATCACAATTAATCACAACTAGAGACACTGCTGTTTTATTTATCTATCTCAGCGGTAAATATATATATATATTTTTTTTAACTGTCAATCCCCAAAATCTAAACAAACTAGTAGCATAATTTAAGCCACTTCAGACCTGAGCAGGTATGTAATGAGTTCAAAATGCTTAAGATTTATCATTCTGTGTTGCACATTCATGTTCATGTTGCACATAGTCTATCTATGTATTAACAAAGTCTTTCTTTAAATTTACACAGTCTCTCTTTGAATTTACACAGTCTCTATTTAAAAGAAAACTAATTAAATTTCTGTCATGTCCTGTGGGATAAATTTGTAAAAATATTTTACGTTTTACGCAGCAGGCGAACATACTAATGTATGCCCCGCCCTCCACTCATTGAAGCTCATCCATGCACCCATCGCCACATACACATATATACTATATAGTTTGTACAGTATGGTAATGTAAATTGCTCTGTTTTGCTAAATTATGTACTGTAATTTGTTACATTATTAACAAATTGCAGTATACTACCGAATTCTGATCATTTCTAAAGATTCCTGGTTTGGCGTGGCCATGTCTCCAGGCATCGTGATGGGGTCATCGGAACTGTATAGTACGTTTCTGCATTTTGCAGTAATGCACTTCAGTATCTTACCGGTTTGGGAAGGTGTTCCCAGCTGCAGTAGAAGTTGATACTATATTCATCTGCACATGGCTGCAGCTCTCCATCATAGAACATCTCGTTAGGAGTTTTTAGGATTGCCCTGTGAGACCTGCATGTAATTAGAGGAGAACACACCTTTGTAAAAAAAATTACGCAGTTTCTGTTCGAAAGAGATATATAGACAAGCTGGACGTAACCTATAGTTGCGCAGAAGCTTGGTGACATAGTTACTGTCGAATCCAGTATCTGTTCTCATATAGAGCGGATTTTTAGTCATAAGCCTCTGCAGAAGTGACAGACCTTTAGATAAGAAAGACAGCTTAGAGTGAGACTGGGTAGACAGAGAGACAGGTAAATACTGCAGTGATCAATATGCGAATAAGGAATTAATATATTGAGTAAAGCTCTAAGTGTAAACCCCACCCAGGCCATATTTGATTGCATATGGGGACCTCAGAATCGGTCCAAGCTGTCTTGGATCTCCGGCCAGCACCACCTGCCCTCCCTCTGCATTCAAAAGACCTGCACAAACACACAATTCAAACCATATACACCCAGAATCCAAGCACAGTACCATAGCGTTTACATTCAAGTTTATCAGGCAGTATGTTTCTTACCAGCTATGGCAATAATGGTCTCGCTCTCCACTGCATGGCCAGCTTCATCCACAAAGATATGAGTAAAATGACCAGCAGGCAATCCACCAGTGACTAGCCTGCATACATATGAAACGTTTGTGAAGCATTTAAGGAAACTTTTTAACATGTAGCATTGCACCACATTTGTGTATTTTAATCAAGGACCACAATGATGATCATTGGAAGGAGCGTTTACCTTCCAGCTGTAACCACAGTCGTGACAACAATCTTATAGGTCATCAAATCTTCTTTACATGGGAACTCGAACAGATCGCCTTTCAAATTACTAGCATCCTAAAGAAACGGAAGACACAACCGATCATGACCAGTGTTGTTACTATTGCACTATTCAGAAGAAAATAAGCAATAAAAACTGAAAAGCAGCCAAGGAAAACAATTTACCAATTTTGCCATGTCCTAATATACAAAGTGTTATTTTATTGTAATAACACATATGTTTTATTTATATTTTATTTATTCTCTTCTGGACCATATCAAACAGAGATTCTAGAGTTTTAAAGTCTGGTTATTTACAAAAGTCAAATCAGAGAAGACTTTAAAGATCCCACTTAGACAGTGAATTAATTTGCTATTTAATAACTATTTTCCATGTAATAAATAAAATAAATAAATAATAAAAAAGACTTTGTTATAGTTAAAATAAAATTTTGTGTCCAAAGCTGCTTCAATTAATCTTTGTAGAATAATAAAACTCCAACATATCATGAATAAGAAAAAGAAAAAAGTAGTTTACTACTGTTACTCCATTCTCAACCCAAGAGCATACTAATGACATGTCAGAGATGGTCTGAAAATCAGTGGCAAAATGATCAGTATTTATGCATAATGTGCCTCCACCTTTAACACTCTATTACCATTAACTTTGGAACGTTCCTGAAATGTGAGCCTTCCCGGTTACCATTAGGTTTGGAATGTCCCAAACTTTTATCTTGGACATTCTTTCTTTTGTGCATCATCTAAGAGTTGTACACTCATTTTGATTCTATTTAGCTTCAGCCTGTTTAGGGTTGCGCTAAAAATAAAACCCTGCAAAAACTAAGAATAGTTTTTTTCCGAACTCTTTGATGTATCATTTCTGCTTTTGCAGAAACAACGTTCCTCCATAACTCTGATGCTACATACAACAACAATCACAGAAAACAGAAACACAGGGCTAAGGACTAGTAAGTGTCCTTGCCACATAAAGTGCATGTGTGCAACCTGACAGTGCAAGACAAATACACAAAACACAAAATACAAAATAGCTTCGCCAGTAAACCTGTTGTAAAGAGACATAAAGTGAACAGTAGCAAAAAAGTAAAAAAATTTTGTGCAAAAGAGCAAATTGCAGCAATCCAGAAAAGATGTGCAAATAGGCTGTGGCAGCGGGGGCGTGGGCGAGCGCGGTTTGTGAATGGAGGGAGAGGCCGGGAGCAGGTAGACACAGGAATGCCTTAACTGAAGCAAATAATGTCTAATGAGTGTTCTCTCTCTTTCAGTGATCGGAGGGGGCATTTAAGGAGGAGCGCGAGGATGTGTGTGTGTGTGTGTGTGTGTGTGTGTGTGTGTGTGCCAGAGATGCGTGGCTGAGGCACTGAGCACCAGAGATAAAAACTATCAATAAAAGTGGCTTTATTGCCTTCAACCCTGTCATGTCGTGGTGTTTCTTTTTTCCGAGTTCATAAGCTCTCTCACAACGGCATGTAAACAACGGATGAAATGTGTGGTGTAAATGTCCATGATAGAGAAGAGAGAGACTCCAATGATCTTTCTCAGCTGTCCTCACTATCCTCTGTAGGGTCTTGCGTTCCGAGACAGTGCAGTTCCAAAACCAGGCAGTGATGCAGCTGCTCAAGATGCTTTCAATGGTCCCTCTGTAGAACCTAGTCAGGGTGGGGGAGGGAGATGGGCTTTCCTCAGCCTACTCAGAGATGCTCCTGGGCTTTCTTGGTGATGGAGCTGGTGTTGAGTGACCAGGTGAGGTTATCTAGGGTTAGGGTTAGGGTTAGGCAGGAGACAGTAGACTTCTTCGGCACAGGAACGATGGCCGTTGTCTTGAGGCAAGTAGAAACAATGGCGCTGCTCAGGGAGATGTTGAAGATGTCGGTGAAGACATCCGCTAGCTGTTGTGCACATTCCCTGAGCACTCTTCCAGGAATGTTGTCTGGTCCAGCAGACCTCCGTGGGTTAACTCTGCATAGAGTTTTTCTCACTTCAGCTGTGGTTAGTCAGAGCACCTGGTCACTGGGAGGAGGGGTGGTCTTCCTCGCCACCATGTTGTTCTGCACCTCGAACATAGAAGTTGTGCAGCGCATCTGGGAGGGAGGTGTCATGGTCACAGGCAGGTGATGTCGTCTTGTAGTTCGTGATCGCCTGGATGCCCTGCCACATGCTCCGGGTGTCTCCGCTGTCCTGGAAGTGGAAGTTAGGGCCGTCTTGTCCCCTGCTCTGAAGGCGGAGTCTCTTGTTTTTAGCAGCGCACGCACCTTGGCGGTCATACACGGCTTCTGGTTGGAGTAAGTAGTGATGGTTTTGGAGATGGTCACTAAATAGGTGACCATCTTGTGATCTCAGTCTGCCAACAGCTCATGCACATTCCTCTGATTCTTTCAAATATTAGTTAATTTGCAGACTGACTGATAATAAAAGCTAATACATACATACATGCATACATACAACCCCCACCCAATGGCCTCACGCTAAGCCATACCTTTTTACCAAACTCCCTCACACTAAGCCATACCTATTTAGTAAACTCCCCAACGCTAAGCCATACATATTTACCAATCTCCCTCACGCTAAGCAACACCTATTTACCCAACCCCCCACGCAAAGCCATACCTATTTAGTAATCTCCCTCATGCTAAGTCATGCCCATTTAGTAAACTCCTCAACGCTAAGCCATAACTATTTACCAAACTCCCCCATGCTTAGCCATACATTAGAATCCTCTAGCCTACATTCCTACTACTAAGGGTAGGAATATATTTAAAAAAAGCACAATGCACTGTACCACCACAGAGGGTTTTTTAATAGAGCATAACCTTAACCAAGCCTGCACTTGGTGACAAGATTAACCGATTTGCCCTAGAATGCGCAGAAGACAGGAATGAGGATATGACAAGAGCACATGAAGATGGAATGAGGAACACATTTAGGGAGAAAAAGAGCTACACTAGGATAAATGTAATGGGGTGTACTAGGTGCAAAATAGATTTCAGTGGCTCAGAAATTGACTGCTATTAGGTTACATATATGTATTCTTATAACGAAAGTATAAAGAAAATGCGTGATTGCACCTGGACAAGAACTAATGCTGCTTAACCATCTGGTACAAAATAATCAGGACACAAACCAACAAATTCTTTGGTACAAAAACCATAATCATGTCCATGACACACAGAAAAATAAGCAGTAGAGTCTTTGTTTTCTGACATTATATATAAAATAAATAACTTGCAATGGCAATATCAATTAATTATATAATTTACCCGGACATAATAACCCCTGCTGCTGCTATTCGAAAAAAACTAACACACTAACCTGCAGACTTGGTGGCACTTGTTCGGGGTTGCGGCTGCTTGCGTACATTCGGTACACTTTGTGAGTGTCAACATGCAGCAGCAATTTCTCGCACAACTGATCTGCTGCGCTGTTAGAAGGGGCACATGCTAGGATATGCACATCAGGCAAACACTTCTCCACCTGGATGAAACAGAAAATATAATAACGTTTTTAGGACAATGTAATCTTATAGATAATAATGTCATATTATCATGATTATTGCGGCTAAAAAATGAGTCATATAACAATTGCAATTATGAAATGCCGAATGTCTGGGTGAAGGCCCACACCTGAAACTGATATTTAGATTAGGATGTGGTCTGTACTTGGCATGCAAAATACCGTGAGTTAGCATTTGCTAGAGGATGTGTTGTAGTTATTCATTTGCATCCAAATGACTGCCTGTGTTCTGTGTTCGAGTGTATATATGACAGCACAAGTGCATCCTGCTCATGGAGTTTGTGTGTACAAAGCATTTTGTGTGAGCAGATGCTAAAAACTGTCCCACCTGTTTAATGGCTTCTACCACAGTAACTGTTTTTCCTGTGCCAGGAGGTCCAAACACGAGGTATGGCGCCGGCTTAGATACACCAGCTACAATGTTGTACACTGCAGTGTATTGCTCAAGGTTCGCTTCCAACTTACTGTCAAACAGCCTAATTGGAAACACACACTTTCAGTATTTTTTTTTTGTTTTTTTTTTAAATTAAAGGGTATTAAAAGTAACTTTATAGCAGCAATATAGTCTAATCTTACATAACAAAAAACCTATACCAGAAAACATATATACAGTACATCTAGTGTAAATGCATTTCTAACCAAATTCCAGCAGAAAAACATTATAACAATGTAACTCTGACCTCAGTGAATGTGGTAAACTCTGAGTTGGCACATTTGATTCTGTAGGGAACAGCACTTCTTTAAGCTTGTGCTGAACAGCCAGCTCAACAGCACGATGCTGGAGTCTTAGAGTTAGCCGGTTAACGGTGAACTCCACCTGAAACTTCATGTTGTCTATGAACCTGTCCAAGAACCTACAAAATCATACACACTTCACATAAATATACAGTATATGATATGATATGTAAATGACATATGATGATAGAGTCACATATGTTCTGTCAACAAACTGTAAGGGCTACGGATAGGCGATATGTTGGTGGCATGTTGTGTGCCTTTTTCTTCTTCTTCTTTTGGCTTCTTTCACTAGGGGTCGCCACAGCGGATCATCCGTCTCCACACCCCTATGTCCTCTACATCTGCCTCTTTCAACCCAACTACCTGCATGTCTTCCTTCACCACATCCATAAACCGCTTCCTTGGTCTTCCTCTTTTGCTCCTTCCTATACCGCATATACCCCATGTCCCTCCTCTGAACATGTCCAAACCATCTCAATCTCGCCTCCGTCACCTTGTCTCCAGAATGTCCAGCATGTGCTGTCCCTCTTATAAACTCCTTTCTAATCCTGTCCATCCTCGTCACTCCCAACAAAAACCTCAACATCTTCAGCTCTGCTACCTCCAGCTCCACCTCCTGTCTTTTACTCAATGCCACTGTCTCTAAACCATACAACATCACAGGTCTCACTACAGTCCTATAAACTTTCCCTTTCACTCTTGCAGATACCCTTCCATCAAAAACCACTCCTGCCATTCTTCTCAACCCTCTCCACCCTGCGTGCACTCTTTTCTTCACTTCTCTTACACACTCTCCATTACTTTGCACTGTTGACCCCAGCTACTTGAACTCCTCCACGTTTTCCACCTCTTCTCCCTGCAACTGCACCACTCCACTGCCCTCCGATTCATTCACACACATGTACTGTCTTACTCCTACTGACTTTCATTACTCTTTTCTCCAGCGCGTACCTCCACTCTCTAGGTTCTTCTCAACCTGCTCCCTACTCTCACCACAAATAACAATATCATCCGCAAACATCATAGTCCATGGAGACTTGACCTCGCCGTTAACCTGTCCATCACCACTGCATCAGGAAAGGGCTCAGAGCCGATCCTTGATGCAGTCCAGCACACTCCTTCTCCATTCCTCAGGCATCCTCTCACCTTCCAAAATCCTGTTAAACAATCTTGTTAAAAACTCCACTGCCATCTCCCCAAAACATCTCCATGCTTCTACCGTTATGTCATCTGGTCCAACCGACTTTCCACTCTTCATCCTCTTAATTGCTGCTCTCACTTCCTCCTTACTAATGCTATCCACTTCCTGCTTCACCAACTCCACACCATCCAACCATCTTTCTCTGTCATTTTCCTGGTTCATCAGCTGTTCAAAATACTCCCTCCATCTTCTCAACACACTCTCCTCACTAGTCAACACATTTCCATCTCCATCCTTTATTGGCCTAACTTGCGGCACATCCTTCCCAGCTCGGTACCTCAGCCTGGCCAATCGGAACAAATCCTTTTCTTCTTCCTTAGTGTTCAACTTCTCATACAGCTCCTCATATGCCTTTTCATTGGCTTTCCACATCCTCTTCACCTGCTGCCGCATCTCCTTGTATTCCTGTCTACTTTTCTCATCACTCTGTCAATCCCAATTCTGTTTTGCCAACTTCTTTCTCCTTATGCACTCCTGCACTTCCTCATATCACCACCACGTCTCTTTGTCTTCCTTTCTATTTCCAGATGTCACACCAAGTACCTTTCTAGCTGTCTTCCTTATCACTTCTGCAGTAGTTGCCCAATCATCCAGGACCTCTTCCCTGAATCTTACACTACAGTCTTCCGCCTTTAGTTTCCACCATCTTATTCTTCTTTCAGTCTTTACTCTCCTTCTTTTCTTCTTCACCTCCAAAACCATCCTACAACCACCATCCAATGCTGTTTAGCTACACTGTCCCCTGCTAACACCATACAGGCTCCAATCTGCTTCAGGTTGCATCTCCTACATAGAACATAGTCCACCTGTGTGCACCTTCCTCCACTCTTATAAGTCACCCTATGATCCTCCTTTTTCTTAAAATAAGTGTTCACCACTGCCATTTTCATCCTTTTAGCAAAATCTACCACCACCTGTCCTTCCACATTCCTCTCCTTAAATACATACCTACCCATCACCTCCTCATCACCTCTGTTCAACTCACCTACATGCCCATTGAAATCTGCCCAATCACCAATCTTTCATTCCTAGGTACACCTTCTACCACCTCATCCATCTCACTCCAGAATTTTTCCTTCTCCTCCATCTCACAACCCACTTGTGGAGCATAAGCACTGATGACATTTATCATTGCCCCTTCAACTTCCAGCTTCAAGATCATCACCCTATCAGAAACTCTCTTCACCTCCATTACACACTTACTAAACTCTCCCCTCAGAATTACCCCTACACTATTTCTCTTTCCATCCACACCATGATAAAACAGTTTAAACCCACTTCCAATGTTCCCGGCCTTACTCCTTTCCACTTGGTCTCCTGAACACACAACATATCTACCTGTCTCCTCTCCATCATATCAACTACCTCTCTCCCTTTACCAGTAATAGTACCAACATTTAAAGTGCCAACCTGAACCTCCACTCCCCTACACTTCTCCTTTCCCTGCCATCTCTGTAGACATCTTCCTCCTCTCCTTCTCCTCCTTTGGCCAACAGTAGCCCAATTTCCACCGGTACCCTGTTGACTAACGAAACCTGTGGCGGTCGTTGGTAACCCGGGCCTCGACCGAAACGGTATGAATTTCTCTTTCGTGATCCGCATATTTTATTTGTTTTACGCTGGATGCCCTTCCTAACACAACCCTCCCCATTTACCCGGGCTTGGGACCGGCACTAAGAGTGCACTGGTTTGTGCAACCCTAATGATTGTATTAGTGCTAATTGCAATTGTCCATGAGGCACTCAAAATATGTTTACATAGCACAGATAGTAGCTCCAGACTAGTAGCTCCAGCAGAATGAAAAAGATCTACTAAACAAGATATGACAAGTAAGTCAGAGGTCACAGTATCTATGGGACATAGTTGTACAGCAAGGCTCCAACAAGTAATTAAGGTGTCTCTGTTGAACAATCAAAATGGACTCCACATGTACAGTAGGCATTTCTCAAATGCTTGGTATGACTGGCTAGATTGCCATTTTAAGCACCAAAAGAGAAAGATTTAGTCAGTATCATAGAGGTGATATAGCCTTAGCATTGCTGTTAACAAGATTTTGAATATATTCAACTATACTCTTGGTAGTAACAACAAAAAACTGGAAGTAAACCATTGTAATCACAAAGTTAGGAGGATAAAAGTCAGCATAAAAACACAGTGGTAATTATAAAATTGATTATATCCTTAAACATTCCACCACTGCGCCTTTACAGCTACCTCTTTTTTAATGTATTCTCTCTGTCACATCATTATTATGCCATGTTATTACTCTCTCTGAATACTGTCCTTCATTTATTAAAAGAATAAGGTGGATTTGTTTATTAAGTAAATGGATGTATTCATACATCATTTGTATAAGCAGTTATACCAGATTTTGGATATTAATGAAATTATTAGAAAAACTTGTACCCTAATCCTGCTACTGAGGATGTATAAATAGCCGAATTAATGTAAACCTCGATCATTCTGCTTCAATCAATTAATTTGCCAGGAGTTACTGCATTTGTATATACAAATTATGTACAAACGCTGTTAAGTTTTCTGCAAACATTCAAAAATTAAAAAGTCAAAATAAATCTGTAAATGAGAAATACATTTAGGAATTAAAAAAAAAATAAAGCAATACAAAAGGAAGATGCGCTGCTATGACTCAATAAATAAATAGTTTTAGTTTGCCAGAAGATCTCCTTTAAATACTGTGCAACAATTTATTATAGCTAGCAATTTATTGGATAAAACTGACCAATCTGGTGTGTCCTTATTCTCTGTATGTAATGTATTACTGTACTTCCCCTATATAATGAGTAAAATTAATAAAAACCTGTGGTAAAAAACAAAGTGTTTTTTTTTTTGTCATTTATTTGTAATCCTATACATGTGCCTGGTTACTTACGATGGACATCAACGTCCATGAGTACAAAAATCAGTGTGTATTCCTTTTTCCTTGTGTAAAGCTGATGCATTTCTTTTGTTTTAATTTACAAGCATTTAGACAGCTACATTCACACATGATGAATCAATATGGCCTTTTCTCTGTAAGAAATATAATGTCATTTTAATGCGGGCAATTAAATTAAAATGCGTAATAATTAAAGGAGCAAGCAGACAAATGTAAATTGTAAAAATCCAACTCATGAATTCGAAACGGGCAAAGGACAGGTCACCAACAAACAACACAGACAATATGATTCAAAAATATAGATGAGAATTTATGAGAAATAAATAGATAACCAACTGGGATGATATACAAAAAAAGGAACAAACGGCTCAGCAAGGTCAGGTGGCAAAACGCGGAACATTACTTTTCACTGAACAGTCGTATGTAGTGTAAATACACAAACTATTTAAATAGCAAAGCAGGTGCAGGCAATAAGCAAATATAAATGCAAAAAAACATCATGGGGGCAGGACATAAAAACAAAACAGAAAAAAAAACACAAGTGGCAAAGTAAACTCAACATGATGACACAGAAGAGTGTAATTGCACAGCAATTTCCTGGTAATTCTATATATAAAAACCTATTTAAAAAAAAAACGTGACCTGCTTCAAAACATTTCGCTCGATTAACAAAAAAATATATATATATATTCCCTGTCACACACAGGACATGACGTACTACATGACGTATGGATACGTCACTATGTTGATACAATTTGCATGTGGGTGAGGTGCCACTGAGATGTAATAATAACCTAAAATTAACTTGAACTCCTGCTTTGTTGAACATTTCATGTTGGTAATCCAGAATTACGTATTCAGAGACTCAGGTATTAATCAAAATACAGGAAATACAGGCATTTAAAGCCTAAAATACACAATAAGACTTTGCAAAGAGATTTGGCACTGAGAGCTGACACCATGGAAACAGCTACTATGGAAACCACAAGTTGCAGAACAGAGCAACAGAGAAGGAAACCGCCTCACCTCTGTGAGAAACCCAGTTTGAGTCGATCAAGCTCCACACGATGCACATAGCCTTTGTATTTGGTGATCTTCTGTGAATTCAGGTCAGCAGCCTTAGTCACCAGCAAATGATCTCCTCTTAACACAGATGGGCGGTTTTCAGAAACACCTGGAACCTGCAAACAGGATGGTACATATGTGGAGAATTGACGCATGCTTGTCCTCACACTCTAAAATAAGTAAGAGAAAATATATTGCATATATAGTATTTCAACTTGGCAGTCCACAATTATAATTAAAGTCTAGGATTTCTTGAAAAGTTGTATTATTTTTCTAAGGTTTAATAGGTTCCATCTTGTTCTCCTGAATACATGTGAATCAAAATAACAATAAATTAACAATTTCCACAACCTTGCCCAAAATATAATCGTTTCTGTTACTGGCCTCCATTGCTATTTTGCCACACTGCTGACACTTGATGGTGACAACAGTGATAAACTATATTGCCAAAAGTATTGGGTCACCTGACCTTTCCTGCTATACATGGTTCTTTTCCAAACTGTTACAACAAAGCTGGAGGCACTCCATTATATAGGACGTCTTTAGTGTATGCACTATAATAAAATTTAGCATTCAGATGAATTTGGAAACCCAAACCTGTTCCAGCATGGCAATGCCCCTGTGAACAAAGTGAGCTCCTTGGTTTACATGCTTTGGAAAGAAAATCTTGAGTGGTCTGCTATAGAGCTCTGATCTCATCTCTACTGAACACCTTTAGGATGAATTAGAATGCTGACTGCACCCCAGGCCTCCTCACCTACATCAGTACCTGCCTTTCGTAATACCCTTGTGGCTGATGAACACAAATATCAATAAGCATACTCCAAAGTTTAGTGGAACATCTTCCCAGAAGAGTGGAGGGAATTATAGGATCAAATTGGGACTAAATGTGGAATGTAATGCTCAAAAATCACATACCATATTTATGACTAGGTGAACCAATACCTTTGGCAATATTGTCTATGTGCGCACACATTAGGGAGAAGAAACAGGGATTCTGGTCGGACTGATTTGTTCATGTTGCATTGCCACAGATAAGATATGTATCTGGTCTAGAATTACATACTACAGAAATCAGCTCATTAGCAGTTAGGATAATGAAGCTAGAACACTGCTATCCAATTACCTCAAGCACCAACAGTTTCTTGTTGAAGCTGTCCTTCTTCATAGTGACATTTTGCTGTTCATATCTCTTTATGTCCACATCCATTTGACGTTCCTCCAGGTAGAGTAACAGCTGGAACCGCTCTGTGTAGTTATTAAAATCCAGAGGAGACTCTAGTAGAGACCTAATCACCATTCACACACACGCACACACACACATACACACACACACACACACACACACACACACACACACAATTACACAGGAACATCCTATAAACTCTAAAAAGTCATGCAATACCAGCTAAGAGTAATTTTGTTAAAAAGGAACTGGAACAAGTGCTTAGAGAAAGACCCACTAGGGCAAGAGCTTTGCTGCCCAATGCTTTGGAATTGAGATGCCGACAGGACAGTAAAGACAGCATTGTCAAATTGAGCTGAAAACAACTTATCTTTTATGGCAAAGACTGGGAGATAAGAGAAAAACTACATTTAAATTTAATTCACTATTATACCTTGTAGCATAAGCAATGACAAGGCTCTCAAATTATTATTATTATTTTTTTAAGCTGTATAGTTGTTTCTGCTTTCCAACTCCACCCAAACATATGGTCACAAACGACTTCTGCATATTTTATCAATAAAAGAATCCATTACAATTCATGTTGTGCAATATTTGTAAAATGACAGTAGCTAGAATTATAGTAGATATACACAGTCATTCACAGGCTGTTTGCAGTTTCTCATACTACAAAGGAATTAAGTTATCTGTCCTGAAGTCTTTTCCAAGGGAAGAACACTTACTAACATAAATGTTAAATAAATCCAAAATATATATCTATGAATGGGGGTTACTTCAGAAATAATAATTTATTAGAACATCCACATTATTACAAACCTATAATTTGCCTGACAAATGAACTATCAGCAATTCAATAGTGGTGTAGTGTAATGATGAATTATTAATAAGTAATATTTAGTGTACGTTCTCAAAGAATAGTATACCCTACTTACTTTTTATGCAACAGATAGGCGTTGTGGGAACGTGGGGCTTTTAGAAAGTCAATCAGGTCATTGATATAGTCTGGGCATTTATACTGCAACAATAAGACTTCAGTTTGAAGATGCTGTATGGCCAGACTACCGAAGACAACAAAGAGACAGAGACAGTGAGATTTTTTCTTGATTACAATGTCAATACAATACAACTGAAAACAGTCTATGAATGTTGGCGTCTTAAATCCAGAAAACATTTTTTTATTATTTAAATCAAATCTATCGTAATAGTACTGTATGATCCATACTTGTCAGGACGCTCTCCTTCATCTACATCAAAATGATCAGATTGGTTTCTGCTTAGTCTGAAGGGTGTGTAGGGCACGATGGGTGCCAGCTCTTTAGCTAGCTGTGTGCTAAACTCAGCTTCAATATAGCGCACAATGTGGAATGGCCTGGAGTTTGACTCCATGCTCAACTTGAACTCGAAGGCCACCGTAACCTGGTATATACCCACATGATTTGAGTGGAACTTTATCATGACCTCATACAATTCACCTGGGGGACACAACAAGTACTGTCAAACACCTGCAGGTAGCACATTAATCTAGAATTAAATTTTGTCCAGCAAAAAAAAGGGTTGATTCTCACCAGGATGAAGGGTCAGTGGATTGGTGCGTGTAACTTTCCTGGAGTCCTCAAACACGAAGCAGTTTATCCAGTGCAGTGGTGAGTAGTAGTTGAAATCCACAACATACTTGCCAGTGTTTTCAATAAACAGCTTCCACTCATAAACCTCTGCATTGTCCACACTAAAGCATATCTTCCCATCCTTCATCTCTATCTCAGAACTGACCTGGATTCCATTTTTATCAGACACAAACTCTGATCTGGAAAAAAAAAAAAAAAAAAAATAATAATAATAATAATAATAATAATAATAATAATAAATTAATTAATAAAAAAATAAAAAAAAATATATATATATACAGTGAGGAAAATAAGTATTTATACACCCTGCTATTTTGCAAGTTCTCCCACTTAGAAATCATAGAGGGGTCTGAAATTGTCATCGTAGGTGCATGTCCACTGTGAGAGACATAATCTAAAAAAAAATCCAGAAATCACAATGTATGATTTTTTTAACTATTTATTTGTATGATACAGCTGCAAATAAGTATTTGAACACCTGAGAAAGTCAATGTTAATATTTGGTACAGTAGCCTTTGTTTGCAATTACAGAGGTCAAATGTTTCCTGTAGTTTTTCACCAGGTTTGCACACACTGCAAGAGGGAATTTGTCCCACTCCTCCACACAGATCTTCTCTAGATCAGTCAGGTTTCTGGCCTGTCGCTGAGAAACACGGAGTGTGATCTCCCTCCAAAGATTCTCTATTGTGTTTAGGTCTGGAGACTGGCTGGGCCAAGCCAGAACCTTGATATGCTTCTTACAGTGCCACTCCTTGGGTATCCTGGATGTGTGCTTCGGGTCATTGTCATGTTGGAAGACCCAGCCTCGACTCATCTTCAATACTCTAACTGAGGGAAGGAGTTTGTTCCCCAAAATCTCGCAACACATGGCCCCGTTCATCCTCTCCTTAATACAGTGCAGTCGCCCTGTCCCATGTGCAGAAAAACACCCCAAGATGATGCTACCACCCCATGCTTCACAGTAGGGATGGTGTTCTTGGGATGGTACTCATCATTCTTCTTCCTCCAAACACGTTTAGTGGAATTCAGACCCAAAAGTTCTATTTTGTTCTCATCTGACTACATGACTTTCTCCCATGACTCCTCTGGATCATCCAAATGGTCATTGGCAAACTTAAGACGTGCCTGGACATGTGCTGGTTTAAGCAGGGGAACCTTCCGTGCCATGCATGATTTCAAACCATGACGTCTTAGTGTATTACCAATAGTAACCTTGGAAACGGTGGTCCCAGCTCTTTTCAGGTCATTGACCAGCTCCTCCCGTGTGGTTTTGGGCTGATTTCTCACCTTCCTTAGGATCATTGAGACCCCATGAGGTGAGATGTTGCATGGAGCCCCGGTCCGAGGGAGATTGACAGTCATGTTTAGCTTCTTCCATTTTCTGATGATTGCTCCAACAGTGGACCTTTTTCACCAAGCTGCTTGGCAATTTCCCCGTAGCCCTTTCCAGCCTTGTGGAGGTGTACAATTTTGTCTCTAGTGTCTTTGGACAGCTCTTTGGTCTTGGCCATGTTAGTAGTTGGATTCTTACTGATTGCATGGGGTGGACAGGTGTCTTTATGCAGCTAACAACCTCAAACAGGTGCATCTAATTTAGGATAATAAATGTAGTGGAGGTGGACATTTTAAAGGCAGACTAACAGGTCTTTGAGGGTCAGAATTCTAGCTGATAGACAGGTGTTCAAATACTTATTTGCAGCTGTATCATACAAATAAATAGTTTAAAAATCATATATTGTGATTTCTGTATTTTTATTTTAGATTATGTCTCTCACAGTGGACTTGCACCTACGATGACAATTTCAGACCCCTCCATGATTTCTAAGTGGGAGAACTTGCAAAATAGCAGGGTGTTCAAATACTTATTTTCCTCACTATATATATATATATATATATATATATATATATATATATATATATATATATATATATATATAGACAGACAAGTAAAAACAGACTGTTTCAACAAGAATATTGATAGATTGATAGACTTGGGGACCACTGCTTTATACTGTACAGCACACAGTACACAGTTTACATACTGTAAAGTCTTATACTATACTAAAATGTATATACCATTATGGCATTAATATTAATACTAATATTGATAATGTCTTGCACTGTTAGTCACATGTTGTTGTAAGCTCACATCACAAAATTAAAGTAAACCTCCTGCTACTGTAGGTTAAATACCTAAAATTTACCCCCTGGTTTTAGTTTTGTGCGTGTGTGTGTGTGTGTGTGTGTGTGTGTGTGTGTGTGTGTGTGTTCACCTCTCATTAGTGAGCTTCTTTATAATCTCATGAGCCAGTTTCCTTCTGGCTCTAACACCACCCTCAGGTCCAGGAGGTGGAGAGGATGCTTGCAAAGCATCATGAGATGGTGGAGATCTTGAGACTTTAAGAATAGCAGCACTAGCACTTGGCTGCCTGTCTCTAGGTCTCCACCACTGGTCCTTTAACACCCGTACCTGTGGGAGCAATGGCACAAATTACATTTAAGTTCCATGCTGTCTTTTATTTTTTATTTATGTATTTATTTTTAAGCCAAAGCATGTGGTAACACCAGTTTTCAAAACCATATTATGCATTAAACAAATGTATTTTATTATGTGACACTTTATACAACATTAAGACATTTCTAGGACTCCGATATCAGTATCAGTACATGTGTACCGTATAAGCTTGACAAACAATGTGTGTTTTAGAATTGTGGCCTTTTGCCAATAAATGTCACTATAGGTCAAGTGATAAGGTTATATGCTGTTATCTCTCAAATTATAATTTTCTTCATCTTACATCTGCCCAATGCACACAGAGTCTATTACACACACAGACAGATTTTAACATGCCATTAAACTCCTAGTTGATTACTAGATTAATAGCCATTACTGGGTGTGCTTTATATGAACTCTGGACTTCCAGCACATACTGTACACACTTTAAATTAGCTTTTTACATGGTTACACTGCTAGGTATATATTGGGCTATTTTGGACAACCAAAAGTCTGAAAATGACTTTATGCTGAGTTACAGTTTACTGTAATATGACAATTTCAGCGGCTATGCATGATATGTACATGAGGGCTTGAGAGATGCACATTCAGTTAATGCAGCTTAACATTATACACCAAGCAAACATTTAACATTAAGCAAAACACAAGCACTGGGTCAGACTATAAATAGAAAGAGACAAAAACAGGAACTGGATTAGCAAACACAGCGTTATTACTTTATTATCAACAGAGGCACAAGAACAACTGAGATCAGTATACTTTGCAATGTATAACAGTTCTTCATATGGCTCATGCATGAGAAACAGCAATAATAAAGCACCTGAGACCCGTGAAGTGTGTGTGTGTGAGGTGAGAAATATGTAGTCCAAGGCGGCCATGTTTGTAGGCCACAATAACTGTGTGACCTGACAGGTCATTGCTTAAATTTGCTACCCAAAAATGCACTTAAACTAATAAAATGTAATGAATTAGTTGTAAGAATCATGTGACTATTGAATAATTATGAAACTTTTTTTTAAAAACAATGTAATTGTAATTTAAATCAAATAATATTAAAGTATAAACTAAACAACATATGACAACATGTGATTTTCTCCACTCACAGTGATGGTAGGCCATAAATTGATAAGTAGAACAATTTACTTTTTCTTAATCTATTTTCAATCTTAGTTACATAGTTACCAGGAAAATGTCCCAATTTTTTCTTCATTGCTTTTTTAAATAATAGCAAATTTAGGCTTAATTTACAAGGTGATAGAAGGGTAAGTAATTAACTAAAAGTGTGCATATAGGAGTATTCACAGAGCTTCATCTTTTCCAAATTTTGTTATGTTACAACCTCATGTCAGAGAACCAACAGCCACGCCTTCCTCCTACTAATCACCCATACCTGTTTCCAATCTACATTCCCCTTTATAAGGTCCCTGTTTCCCCTCACTCACTGTCCGATCTACAGGTTACCCAATAGATCTTCACAGGGACTACCTTATGCTCTGCATTCAACCTGATTCCAGGCTTCGCTTTTCTGGAAGCACTCTGCTTCGTATAACCAAGGCAAATACTCTACTTTACTCCAGGTTTCTGACGTGTGGTCTATTCGTGACTCCTTATTCCAAAATAAATCAAATTAATTTTTTTCTTTGATGTTTTACAAACAATAACCCATAATGACAACCTGAAAAAGTTTGTTTAAAATCTTTGCAAATGTATTAAAAATAAAAAAACGAGTAGCCACACCTTTGTTATCTTGGCTGTAAGCCGTTGCCACAGTCTGAGGTCCTTAGATATATAGACAGGTGTGTACTGAATTTACCACAGGTGGACTCCATTCAAGTTGTAGAAACATCTTAAGGATGATCAGTGGTAACAGGACGCACCTGAGATCAATTTTGAGTGTTAAGGCAAAGGCTGTGATTAACCCAGCCATTAGGGTTGCACAAGCCAATGCACTCTTAGTGCCGTTCCCAAGCCCAGGTAAATGGGGAGGGTTTGGTTAGGAAGTTCATCCAGCGTAAAACGTGCCAAATCAAATATGCCGATCACGAAAGAGAAATTCATACCGGATCGGTCGAGGCCCGGGTTACCAACGACCGCCACAGGTATCGTTAGCCAACAGGGTACTGGTGGAAATCAAGCTACTGTTGGCTGAAGGAGGAAAAGAAGAGGAGGAATACGTCTACAGAAACGGCAGGGAAAGGAAAGGTGTAGGAGAGTGGCGGTTCGGGTGGGCACGTTAAATGTTGGTACTATGACTGGTAAAGGAAGAGAGGTAGCTGATATGATGGAGAGGAGTAGGGTAGATATGTTGTGTGTTCAGGAGACCTACTGGAAATGGACTAAGGCCAGGAACATTGGAGGTGGGTTTAAACTGTTCTATTATGGTGTAGATGGAAAGAGAAATGGTGTAGGGGTGATACTGAAGGAAGAGTACAGTAAGTGTGTAGTGGAGGTGAAGAGAGTTTCTGATAGGGCGATGATCGTGAAGCTGGAAGTTGAAGGGGTGATGATAAATGTCATCAGTGCTTATGCTCCACAAGTGGGTTGTGAGATGGAGGAGAAGGAAAACTTCTGGAGTGAGTTGGATGAAGTGGTAGACGGTGTACCTAGGAATGAAAGATTGGTGAATAGGGCGGATTTCAATTGGCATGTAGTTGAGGGGAACAGAGGTGACGAGGAGGTGATGGGCAGGTATGGTCTTAAGGAGAGGAATGTGGAAGGGCAGATGGTGGTATATTTTGCTAAAAGGATGAAAATGGCAGTGGTGAATACATATTTTAAGAAGAAGGAGGATCATAGGGTGACTTATAAGAGTGGAGGAAGGTGCACACAGGTGGACTATGTTCTATGTAGGAGATGAAACCCGAAGGAGATTGGAGACTGTAAGGTGTTTCCAGGGGACAGTGTAGCTAGACAGCATCGGATGGTGGTCTGTAGGATGGTTTTGGAGGTAAAGAATAAGAGGGAGAGTAAGGACTGAAAGAAGAATAAGATGGTGGAAACTAAAGGAGGAAGACTGTAGTGAAAGATTCAGGGAAGAGGCCAGACGGGGGCTCGGTGGTGGTGAAGAGGTACTAGATGATTGGGCAACTACTGCAGAAGTGATAAGGGAGACAGCTAGAAAAGTACTTGGTGTGACATCTGGAAATAGAAAGGAAGACAAAGAGACATGGTGGTGGAATGAGGAAGTGCAGGAAAGCATAAGGAGAAAGAAGTTGGCAAAACAGAACTGGGATTGACAGAGTGATGAGAAAAGTAGACAGGAGTACAAGGAGATGCGGCAGCAGGTGAAGAGGGATGTGGCGAAAGCCAAGGAAAAGGCATATGAGGAGCTGTATGAGAAGTTGGACACTAAGGAAGAGAAAAGGATTTATACCGATTGGCCAGGCAGAGGGACCGAGCTGGGAAGGATGTGCTGCAAAGTTAAAACAATAAAGGATGGAGATGGAAATGTGTTGACTAGTGAGGAGAGTGTGTTGAGAAAATGGAGGGAATATTTTAAGCAGCTGATGAACGAGGAAAATGACAGAGAAAGAAGGTTGGATGGTGTGGAGTTGGTGAAGCGGAAATGTGGATAGGATTAGTAAGGAGGAAATGAGAGCAGCAATTAAGAGGATTGGACCAGATGACATACTGGTAGAAGCATGGAGATGTTTAGGTGAGATGGCAGTGGAGTTTTAAACAAGATTGTTTAACAGTGTTAAAATGAGAATACAATACCACAACTCCTCTCTTGGCACCCTGCCGTACGCGTTCTCTAAATCCACAAACACACAATGCAACTCCTTCTGACCTTCTCTATACTTCATTGTCCACAAATTGTGTGTCCACAAACACACAATGCAACTCCTTCTGACCTAGTTACAGTTTAACTGTAATATGACAATTTCAGCGGCTATGCATGATATGTACATGAGTGCTTGAGCGATGCAGATTCAGTTTATGCCGCTTAACATTATAGTCAGGTGTGTCAGAGAAGTATGTGAGGGTAATGCAGGACATGTATGAGGACAGTGTGACAGCAGTGAAGTGTGTAGTAGGAATGACAGACTGGTGACAAAAGATATGAAACACATTGCACTGGATGGAATTTATAAATGAATAAAGTGATGAATTATTAAATGTAGTCTAAAGTGTCAGTCTTACGTTAGCATTAAAGTACACGTGACGGCTCCGGGTGACACGAACTCTGTTGTTCTTCCTCAGGACAAAAAGCAATGAGGAGAAGTTGGGATCTCTGCCACCGTGTCTGTGGGCAAGTGGTACAATTTCATATTAAAACTTTGCAATTGGGTCTAATACAGCATACATAATAGCCACCCATCTGCATTTTACAAATAAATCATGGTGCAAAAAATATGATTTGTATTTTCACGATAAATACAATATATATGATTTGTATGTCAATTACCACAGAGGCCTGAAAAATTTTCTATGAACTGTTTTTTATGTAGATGGTGTCAGAACTCAAAACCTCTCTCTAAGTGAACAAATCATGGGTGGATTCTCAGTTGTAGTTAATTCCCTGTGTAACACACTTAATATTAATAAAATAAAATAGAATAGACCTTAAAAACAAATGAAGGATCTTCAGCCTTGGATGAGGAAAAGCAAACTTTATCAGTCACATTCCATTGAACTCATTGAAGGTGGTCACTCAATCACAAGCAAAATGATTAAGAGTGTAGAATCTCTGTGAGTTCTCATATTTATATTTATATGCCACATCTTAGCATTTCTTTGTTGTGTCCACATTTTTTCTTTGCATTTCCCTTCCTTGCCAAATTCCCCTTATTTCATAGATCATCTCTCCCCTCCTACATTTTTCATTTCCAATTATATTCTGACACCTGGTCCTCTCCTTCTTATGATTCCTGTTTCCCTCAGTTACCCCTAGTCCGGTTAGAAATTAAAAAAAAAATAACATGTGTATACAACAATGTGTAGGTTTCTGCTTTTATTCTTCTTTTTATTGCTGTTTCTATTCTACTATTATTAAGTTAAGCTAATATTTCCCTACATGGATTATATGTTCATATATGTTTAAATATTTGTTTACATATTCATGTTAGTATTTTAAGTTATGTATGCCTTAGAGCTGAATGTGTCATATGGGCCTTGAGTGCAGGATATGTTGCTTAGAGAGATAATATTTACAGGCTTGCTAGCTTGTTTCTTCTCTAGTTCTGCCACCTGCAAACATTAATCTTATGTCTAGTTCTTGTGACGTTGTCCTTTACATCGTATGCCTGGTTATTGCGATGTTGACCTTTACTAACTTCTCTTTATTGGATTTTTTATTCAGCTTCCTTCCGTAGACATTCCTGATCAGATCTTAGGGGCATTCTTCGAAAACATTATCGCCAGTTTCAACTCCTCTCCCTGGCATCTGAGTTTGCACAATTCATTGAGCACCTATCTACCCCATCTGTTCCAGATAACCCCAACCTGCCTCCTCGCATCATGCAGCTTACTTCTACACATGATATGGGCACACAGAGCTTGCCAGACCTCCCTATCAGGAGACGCAGACTGATACTGAAGATCCTGATGACCTTCGAGCACCTGCATCAGCTCTTCCTTCTCTCTCCACATTCCACATCTTCTCCCTATCCTGCCTAATATTCTCCAACTTCCCCCATTCTACCTCCCACTGTTGTTTTTCCTCCTGTGTAGTATCCTCCTATACCTTCTCCCAAGTCTGACCTTAATTGTTCTCCCACGTGTTCTCCACTCTCTAAGGCCACCAAATTCCTTTTCCCCAAATAAACTTCTTTAATCTGCCTCATACGTGATTGTTTTATTTTACCTGCACACTCACTGTGTCAGTCAAACCCTAGTCTACTTTATATGTTAGTATCAGACAGCTTATATAACAGTTTATCTTCTTCTTAAAGTAAATAGGTTAAATAAGTTCCATTAAAATATAGGCTAAATAGGTTTAATAAAACTATTTATGTTAGATGTATGGTGTCTAATAAGTTTTATGCTAATTATAAGATAACATGTTGGATTAGAATATTTTTCTCGACGATAGATAGAAGTTTAGAAGTTTAACAAGATAGATTAACAGCTGCTCATTTATTCAGCATAGAAAGCAAACTGTGTTCATGAAGCAAAGATATGAAGTGAAAACACTGGTTTGGTGAAAATGTGTGTGTGTGTGTGTGTGTGTGTGTGTATTGTCTTATCTAGTGTGGGAATGGCAGACAATAAATCAAGGTGGACACATTTATTTTTGCATCATCTGTTTCGATTCCTAAAAAAACCATCTTATCTATTTACTATCTTATATTATTCTCTATTTGTTCTTGTTTTAATTTGAACAACAGTTTTAAGTTCAATTTACCAGGTTTTACTTTCTGTCATTTACTGGTACTTCCTCTACATAAAGCAATCAACAGTATACTCATAAAGCAGTAAGAGAAAAAAGATTTTTTCAAAGATTTTCACAGGTAGATTTTATTGTCCTTCGGCTGACCTCCACCACCACCATTCGGGTATCAGTAAAAATTTGAAACCAAAGTTTCCTTTCAAATGTAACATTGTTCCTGCTGTTTTATCTCACATTAGCAAGTAAACATTAGATTATACAGTATTTTGTACATGATATGTAAATTATATATTTTAATCATAGGGATTGCAGACATATCTGATTCTGGAAGTTATATATATATATATATATATATATATATATATATATATATATATATATATATATATTTGTTTGTTTTTTTGATACATAAATGATAGAGTTGCTTCAGCTCTCTGTTGCTTCAGTTACTTCAGCTCAACATCCTGTCAGCTAGTTTGCACAGGAACTTATTCAACCTTTATGCAGTAAAAATGAAGAAGTGCAAATAAAAAAACAGAAACAACAGTAAAATAAGTTTGTAAAAAAAAAATTTAGTAAACACTTTTTTTCCCCTTTTTGTCATGTGGTTCATTCATTTGTCGGGAAACGCTTTTTTTTAGTATCACTTTTTTATGTATGATTAGATAAGTATGTTTCACTTTCCACAGAAACACATACACTGCTGTCCTCACAGTGAATTCAGGCCAACACAAAGTCTCACCTGTTCCTAAACTCGGTGTTGTAGATGTGCTGCAGCTCGTCTCTCTGAGTCACACTGAATTTCTGCGTCTCGTGTAAAAACTCGATGAAGTCCAGTCCGATTGCACGGATCTCAGAGTGAGAAAGACGCATAGTTTATAAGATTGAAAAGAGCTCCAGTAGTACAGTGAAGTCAGTGTGAAACTGCGGATGCAAAGGGGCACAGAGTCAATAACTGATTGGGCTTTGCATCAAACCCGCCTTATTCCTCACAAGCCCCGTCCATACCGGAGAAACGAAACTTAACTACAGCTCCGGCTCATGGCTCCTTATCTCTGCAGAACACATACAGTTTTATTCTCGATTTCCTAACATGTTTAAAAGTAAATTAATTAAAACATTTTGGCTGGGAAAAACATCAAGTTTGATTATTTTAGCATTTCAAGTTTTCCGGGACATTCTGAAACAATAGCAAGGGCGACATCTAGCAGTTAAAGCAGGACGCTACAGGCGGGCCGTTCTCTACTTGTCTAAACACTATCAGAATCACTGGCTTATATTTGGATCTATTTTATCTCCACAGATACATATTGAATTATTTACAATAGTCTATTCTCTTCATTTCCTACCGTTTCTCTCGGTTGCGCTGCTTCCATTAGTGTCAGTTTATGTCAGAGTTTCTATCCAATCATAATTCAGCCATCATGTGTTGCCAGGAGTAATGAAATCTGCCTGGATATCTTCAGAATCAATAATAAGGGTGCCTTTAGCTTTAAATACATAACAATGAAACTGTTGCTAGAACCATTCTGTTTTCGAATTGGTGACTCTGGGGCCATCTAGCAGGCGTACAATAATGTTGGCATTTTCTCAACCTTTGATTGGATGGTCAGAGAGCGCACTAATCAGAACTTACAAACCTACGGTTGCTGAGAAGTACAAAACAAATTAACAAATCAGAAAACAAATGAACAATTTACAATACACAATAACAAATCAGAAAACAAATGAACAAATTACAATACACAATAACAAATCAAAAAACAAAATAGCAAATCCAAAAACAAAATAACAAATCCAAAAAAACTAATTAACAAACCCAAAAACCAAATAGCAAATCCAAAAACAAATTAACGAATTCAAAATAAAAGAACAAATCCGAAAACAAAATAACAAATGCCAAACAAATGATCAAATCCAAAAACAAATGAACAAATCCGAAAACAATATAACAAATACAAAAACAAAAGAACAAATACAAAAAATAACAAAATCACAAGCACGTTAACAAATACGAAAAAACATGGACAAGAAACATAGTTATATGATTTCATACTTCCTGTATATTTTAAATGACAGGTGTCTCATCCAATGATCGTGTTCCATTCACAAAACTATACCCACCTTTTCCGGTATGTCTGAATTGTCGTTGTGTTTGCAGATTTGTATTTTGTTTTGTATTTGTTCATTTGTTCCAGATTTGTTATTTTGTTTTTTGATTTGTTAATCTGCTTTTGCATTTGTTCATTTGTTTTTGTTAGTGTTTTCTAATTTGTTCATTTGTTTTCTGATTTGTTAATGTGTTTTGCATTTCTTGGCCACCGTACAAACCGAATCTGTAGCAAACTGCACCAGCTCAAAAATATTTGTGTTGTATAAAGTTTTTTTTTCCATTTCATAATGAAAAGAAATTGATTTGGTCACAGATTTGCTTTTTAAGATACTTTCAAGAAAAGCTGGGCATCATAAGAAAAGGTCAGCTAAAAAAAATTCAAAATAGTTGTTAAGCTTTTTTAAGAATCATTTATACTTTTGCATTTTCTTTTCTGTAGAATTTGCACAAAAACATACAATGGTGGGATTGAAACACATAGCCCACCACTAACTTTAACCACACAAACCTTTGTGTTCAGACAGCTGTTATAAACATGACCTAATTACCTTACTTAACTAAAATGATTATTTTTGAGTTTTATGTAACATGTTGAATTTGGCAATTGTGATAAATGGGCCAAGACATTATATTATTTTGACGAAATGGAGAAAATAGAAATTAAAGCAACAACCAGTATGAGGAATTAACACCAACAACTTCAATAGCAGAAACACAACATTTAACTTTTAAATTTAACATTTAAATCTCTCTCTCTCTCTCTATCTCTCTCTCTCTCTGTGTGTGCTGCAGAAACTAAATGACGTGGTCACACACTGTCCCTCACCTGGAGCAGATGGGAGTTTTACGTTTTACTTACTCAAATAAGTTCTAAGGGCAGAAAGGAAAATGAAAGAAAATGAACTATTGTACTATTTTTAGTGTACAGTATATGTGCTGCTCTCAGAGCAGCAGTACTCAATATGCTCATATTACTGCTTCTATTATAAGTGTATGTGCTTCTTCCAGAGCAGCTGTGCTCAATATGTTCATATTACTGCACTATTATTAGTATATATGTGCTGTTCTCAGAGCAGCAGTACTCTATATGTTCATATTACTGTTTCTATTATTAAGTGTACTGTTCTGCTCCCAGAGCCATACAATGGTTGAATTTGACTGGAAAAGGTGTAAAAACCCTGTCAGTAGTACCCAATATTGTTATTTTTATTGTAATATGCGCATTTACCAGGTCAGCAGTACTACATAAATTTGAATCTGTTATGTTTTTCAGTTTTTTCTCTTTAAACAAGGAACAACTGATTACAAACAACATGAATGGTAAGCATGTCATATTCTTCCTGTGTTTAACTTTTTTCCTTGGGGCTTCCCCAGAACTGTATTTTTAAATGTTTTTTTTTTTTATTCCTTTATTAGGTAAGGTTCCAGGGAAAAATGTAAAACCCTTTGTTTTTAACTATATATATATAGTTGAAAATATTATGTTTAAATATGCAAATGATACTTTTTGTGCTTTAGTAATACACTTTTTTCAACTGGCAACTTTATGTATCAATTACAACTGATATATTATATATAGCTTACTTTTTAAGAGAGGTGAAATATAATGCTGATGTACCCAATGTCCCTCCTCTACACATGTTTATCACAATCACACCTCCCTCACCTTGTTTCCAAAACGTCCTACATGCCCTATCCCTCCAATAAACTAATTTCTAATCCTGTCCATCGTCGCCCCATTCAATGAAAAACTCATCATCTTTAGCTTTGCTACCTCCAGCGCCACCTCCAGTCATTTACTCAATGCCACTGTCTCTAAATCATACAACATAGCAGATCTTACCACAGTATTATGAACTTTCCCTTTCACTCTTGCAGATACCCTTCAATCACAAATCACTCCTGTCACTCTTCTCCACCCACTCCAACCTGCCTGCACTCATTTCTTTACATCTCTAACCCAGTCTTCATTACATTGCACTGTTGACCACAGGTACCTAAACTCCTCCACATTCTCCACCTCTTCTCCCTGCAACCGCACCATTCCACTGCCCTCTCTTTCATTTACACACATGTACTCTGTCCTACTTCTACTGACTTTCATTACCCTTCTCACCAGCACATACCTCCACCTCTCTTCTGAATCTCTCCCTACTCTCCCCACAAATCAAAATATCATTCACAACCATCATAGTCCACTGAGACTCCTGTCTGACCTCGTCTGTCAACCTGTCATTACCATTGCCAATAGGAAAGGGCTCAGAACCGATCCTTGATGCAGTCCATCCTCTACCTTGAACCAGCCTGTCGTTCCTACTGCACACGTAACTGCTGTCACACTGTCCTCATGTCTTGCACCACCCTCACATTCTTCACTGACACACCTGACTTTCTCATACAATACCAAAATTCCTCTCTCAGCCCCCTGTTGTATGCTTTCTCTAAATCCACAAACACACAATGCAACTCCTTCTGACCTTCTCTATACTTCTCCATCAACATTCTCAAAGCAAATATTGTGTCTGTAGTGCTCTTTCTCGGCATACTGTTGCATCCATACTTTTGCACCTCTTCTCTCAGCCTGGCTTCCACTACTCTTTTCCATAACTTCATGGTGTAACTGATCAACTTTATCCCCCTGTAGTTACTGCAGGTCTGCACATCTCCCTCTTATTCTTAAAGTTAAACAATTGTTAAACAATCTTGTTAAAAACTCCACTGCCATCTCTCCTAAACATCTTCCTCTTAACTAATAATATCCACTTCCTGGTTCACCATCACCACATCAACCAACCTCCTCTCTATCATTTTCCTCATTCAGCAGCTGCTCAAAATACTCCCTCCACCTTCTCAACACCCTCTCCTCACTAAACACATTTCTATCTCCATCCTTGATTGCTCTAACATGCAGCTCATCCTTCCCAGCTCGGTCCCTCTGCCTGGTCCATCGGTACAAATCCTTTCCTCCTTCATCAGTGTGCAACTTCTCATACAGCTCCTTTTATGCCTTTTTCTTTGCTTTAGCCACATCCCTCTTCACCCGCTGTCTAGCTACACTATCCCCTGCCAACATCTTACAGTCTCCAATCTCTTTCAGGTTGCATCTCCTACATAGAATATAGTCCACCTGTGTGCACCTTCCTCCACTCTTATACCCAATGCTTCTTCTTCTTCCTAAAATAAGTGTTTACCACTGCCATTTCTATCTTTTTATCAAAATCTACCACCATCTGCCCTTCCACATTCATCTCCTTGAAGCCATACCTACCAATCATGTCCTCATTACCTCTGTTCCCTTCACCTACATGCCCATTGAAATCTGCCCCAATCACCAATCTTTCATTCCTAGGTACAATCTTCACCACTTCATCTTACTCACTTTTTCCTTTTCCTCCATCTAACAAACCACTGATGACATTTATCATCACACCTTCAACTTCCAGCTTCACGTTCACTACACACTTACTGTACTCTCTTCAGGATCAACCCTACACCATTTCTTTCCATCCACACTATGAAATAACAGTTTAACCCCCCCCTCCAATGTTCATGGCCTTACTCCCTTTCCACTTGGTCTCCTGAACACACAACATATCTACCTTTCTCCTCTCCATCATATCTGCTAACTCTCTACCTTTAACAGTCATAGTACCAACATTTAAAGTACCAACCCTATCCTCCACTCTCCTCCACTTCTCCTTTCCCTGCTGTCTCTGTAGACTTCTTCCTCCTCTTCTTCTCCTCCTACAGCTTCGTCTCCTCCTGGTGGCACCTTGTTGGCCAGGCAGACTTGGTTCACGGACCTGCTGTCCCTCCTTGAGGAACCTCCTTGGAAAATTCCTACCAGGAGGGATCTCCTCTCACAGGCAGGGGAACCCTGGTTCACCACCGCCCAGATTTATGGAAGCTGTGTCTGTAGCCCCTGAGGGGGCACAGTTTCTAGCAGCTGGTCTCTCTACTGAGGTAGTGGAGACCATCCTCCATTCCAGAGCCCCCTCCACGAGGCAGTTGTATGCCGCTAGATGGTAGCTGTTTACCACCAGTTGGACCCAGTCAACTGCCCAGTTGGTTCAATTCTGGATATTTTGCAGGAACAGTTTGCCACAGGATTGGCTCCATCAACCCTAAAGGTTTACGTATCCACTATCGCAGCTTATTGTACCCCGCCTGTGGGGCAGTCACTGGGGAAACACCCCTTCGTGACACGTTTCCTACATGGCACCCGGAGGCCAAGTGTGGGACTTGGCCGTTGTGTTGGTGGCTCTATCTGAGCCCCCCTTCAAACCCTTGGCTGAGGTGGCCTTTAGGCCCTCAGTGTGAGCACTGGAGACATACCTCCATAGGTCAAGTCCGTGGAGAAAGTTGGAGCAGCTTTTTGTCTGCTACGGCTGTCATAGAAAAGGTTTTCTGGCCAATAAGCAGACGCTCAGCAGATGGATTGTGAATGCAATTTCGTTTTATGAGTCTTTTGGTCTTTCCACTTCCTTCGTAGTCAAGGCTCATTCCACCTGGGTATGGCAACCACTATGGGCTGGTCAGCTGGAGTTTCTCTCCAAGACATTTGTAACACTGCAGGTTGGTCCACCCCGCTGACCTTTGTCAGGTTCTACCACTTCAACATCAGAGCCACTCCTGGCTCCTCTGTCCTGCATGCCGGTTGTGCTCAGACACACTAGGCAGGGACTGATCAGAATGGCATGATTGGACACTAGTTCCCAAAGCATTTTGGCACAGCTTGAGTTCCTGAAAGTGAACTTCACTAGGTTACGTATGTAACCCTAGTTTCCTGAGAGAACGAGATGCTGCGTCAACAGGCCATGCATCCCTGCAGCTTACCTTCTGCTTTTACAGAAGCTAATGTCGCAACGATTATTCACCCATTTTGTAGCTTCCTGGTTTATGCGATGTCGCCCGCCAATGATGTCATAACTTGCTTATTGGCGGATTTTACACGTGATTGAGAGTTTAAACAACGCGAGTCGTTTCAGCCCAGCGTATCATTCCCTCAGGGAACTAGGGTTACATACGTAACCTAGTGATATTCTCTTGTAAGTAGGAACATAACTGGGCATACACAATCTTTTTTTAAATTTTAGACATAAATGGGAGATTTGAAATGGGTCTGTAATTTGATAGTGTGTTTGGATCCAAATTAGGTTTCTTAATGAGGGGCTTAATAACTGCTAACTTGAGGAGTTTAGGGATGTGACCTAAAGATAGTGAGGAGTTAATAATATTTAGAAGAGGATCACCAGCTGTATGCAAGACTTCTTTCAGTAGGTTAGTTTGAATGGAATCTAACAGACATGTTGTTGATTTGGATTTGGTAATAACATAATACAGCTCTTCCTGTCCTATATGTGTAAAGCAGTGTAGTTGTGGAGTTTTAAGTGAGATTGGATCAGGAGATGCTGTCAGATGTTAAACCTCAACAACTGTTTATTAAATACGTTACATTTTTTCAGTTAAGAAATTAATGAAGTTCCCACTACTAAAATGTGATGGAATACATTTTTTAGATACCTAATTTGTTGTTAATGAAGCTACTGTACTGAAAAGGAACCTGGGATTGTTTTTTGTTTTCTATGAGTTTGCTCAGCTTTAGCAGCATTTAGCCCCTGTCTGTAGCTGAGCATTCTGCCTTTATACGCAATTCTAAACACCTCCAATTTAGTTTTCCTCCATTTACTTTCCAGATTACAGGCTGTTCTCTTGAGGGCATGCATATGACTATTATACCATCATGCAGGTGTTTTTTTTTTCCTCTAACCTTTTTTAATTGGATTGGGGCAACAGTGTCTAATGTGCTAGTGAGGATAATGTCCATGTTGTTAGCCATTTCATCAAGATTGTTAGCATTTAGGAGTTTAATGAGAAATTGAGATTAATCAGGCAGGTTATTTATAAATCTGTCTTTAGTGGTCAGAACAATAGTGGTGAAACACTGCTAATATGCTCTGCTGATAGTGTGTACAATATGAGGAAATGGTCTGTAATGTCATCACTCAGGTAAAAATTCTATATCAATGTTGTCTGCTCTGTGGGATATTATTAATTCTAGTTTGTGATTATTTATTTGGTCAAAATTTTGTTTAACCCCAAAAGAGTTTAATAAATCCACAAATTATAGTCCTAGGTCATCATTTGCATCATCTACATGAAAATTAAAATCTCCTACAAGCAGCACTTTATCAAAATTGATCAAGAGGTCTGACAGAAAACGAGCAAACTCAAAGTAGGGCCCTGGGGTCTGTATACGGGGACCAGAGCAAGAGATAGTGGGGGTGTTCTATGTATGTCTAAAGTACAACTTTAAGAACTAGCACTTCAAATGATTTAAACCTAAATCCTAATCTCTGATTAACATTAAGAAGGGCACTATAAATGGTAGCTACACCACCCCCATGACCTGTCTGATGGGGCTCATGCTTATAAGCATATCCTGATGGTGTAGACTTGTACATAATATATAATCATTTGGTTTAATCCAGGTCTCAGTGAGACAGAGTGCATCGAGCATTTACAATGAGTGCTTTCGGTGCAAGTGATCTTATGTTTAAAAGACCAAACTTTAGAACTTTTTTTGTGTTTGCTTATCTGGCATTTTTCAATTTTAACTGCAATAAGATTATTTCTGGATCTTGTGTATTTATTGATTGATTTTACTACACAAGGAATAAACACAGTTTCTATCAATTGGGCTATGTGTGTACTTGTAACTATTTGGTTTGTTGTATAAATCTTGTCATAGTTTCAATGTAGTCAAAAGCCCAGTTCAAACCCTGGCACAGCCAAGATTGCATTTCAATTTCTCTTTTGAAATCAAATAGTTTGTCTACTGTGTGACATTAAACTGTAAACCTATTTGATAATTAAAGAGACGTGTTAAAAAGATTGCTTTTTTCTTTGTCTTTTGTGAAAGAATGGTTTGGCCTTCTTTTAATGAGTTACATGGTAGTGAAGTATGGAAAAGAAGCCATGTTGGTTCATTAGGCTTATTCACTGCTTGCACAAGTGCGAGAGAGTAGCTCAATGTGTTAAGGCATTGTTTTATCTATCAGCAGGTCCCCACAAGGTTGTTGGTTCAAGCCCTTGCACAGACAAGGTTAAAATGTTTTTTATTTGTTTTTTTTTAATCTAATAGTTTGTCTACTTTGTGACATTAAACTGTAAATCTATTTGATAATTAAAAAGACCTGTTTATAAGATTGCTTTTTTTTATTGTCCTTTTTGAAAGACTTGTTTGGCCTTCTTTTAATATGAGTTACATGGTAGTGAAGTATGGAAAAGAAGCCATGTTGTTTCATTAGGCTTATTGACTGCTTGCAAACATGCGAGAGAATAGCTCAATGTGTTAAGGCATTGGTTTATCTATGAGCAGGTCCCCACAAGGTTGTTGGTTCAATCACTGACAAGGTAATTTATTTATTATTATTATTATTTTTTTTAATCTAATGGTTTGTCTACTTTGTGACATTAAACTGTAAATCTATTTGATAATTAAAAAGACTTGTTAAAAAGATTGTTTTTTTCTTTGTCTTTTGTGAAAGAATGGTTTGGCCTTCTTTTAATATGAGTTACACGGTAGTGAAGTATGGAAAAGAAGCCATGTTGGTTCATTAGGCTTATTGACTGCTTGCACAAATGGGAGAGAATATCTCAATGTGTTAAGGAATTGGCTTTTCTATCAGCAGGTCCCCACAAGGTTGTGTTTTCAAGCCTTGACACAGACAAGGTTAAAAAAATGTTTTTTTTTAATCTAATGGTTTGTCTACTTTGTGACATTAAACTGTGAATCTGTTTCATAATTAAAAAGACCTGTGAAAAAGATTGCTTTTTTTTTTGTCTTTTTTGAAAGACTTGTTTGGCCTTCTTTTAACGAGTTACATGGTAGTGAAGTATGGAAAAGAAGCCATGTTGGTTCATTATGTTTATTGACTGCTTGCACATATGTGACAGAATAGCTCAATGTGTTAAGGCGTTGTTTTATCTATCAGCAGGTCCCAACAAGGTTGTTGTTTCAAGCCCCGACACTGACGAGGTAATTTTTCTTTTTTTTTTTTTTTTTTTTTAATCTAATGGTTTGTCTTCTTTGACATTAAACTGTAAATCTTTTTGATAATTAAAAAGACCTGTTAAATAGATTGCTTTTTTTTGTCTTTTTTGAAAAACTTGTTTGGCCTTCTTTTAATATGAGTTACATGGTAGTGAAGTATGGAAAATAAGCCATGTTGGTTCATTAGGCTTATTGACTGCTTGCACAAATGGGAGAGAATAGCTCAATGTGTTAAGGCATTGGTTTGTCTATCAGCAGGTCTCCACATGGTTGTTGGTTCAAGCCCTGACACAGACAAGGTAAAAATGTTTTTTTTTTTTTTTTAATCTAATAGCTTGTCTACTTTGTGACATTAAACTGTAAATCTATTGGTAATTAAAAAGACCTGTTTAAATGACTGCTTTTTTATTGTCCTTTTTGAAAGACTTGTTTGGCCTTCTTTTAATATTGGTTACACGGTAGTGAAGTATGGAAAATAAGCCATGTTGGTTTATTAGGTTTATTGACTGCTTGCACAAACGAGAGGGAATAGCTCAATGTGTTTAGGCGTTGGGTTTTCTATCAGCAGGTCCCCACAAGGTTGTGGGTTCAAGCCTTGACACAGACAACGTTAAAAAAATGTTTTTTTAAATCTAATGGTTTGTTTACTTTGTGACATTAAACTGTGAATCTATTTGATAATTAAAAAGACCTGTTAAATAGATTGCTTTTTTCTTTGTCTTTTTTGAAAGACTTGTTTGGCCTTCTTTTAATGAGTTACATGGTAGTGAAGTATGGAAAAGAAGCCATGTTGGTTCATTAGGTTTATTGATGGCTTGCACACATGTGAGAGAATAGCTCAATGTGTTAAGGCATTGGTTTATCTGTCAGCAGGTCCCCACAAGGTTGTGGGTTCAAGCCTTGACCCAGAGAAGTTAAAAAATCTTTATTCTATTTATTTATTTTTTTTAATCTAATGGTTTGTTGACTTTGTGACATTAAACTGTAAATCTATTTGATAAATAAAAACAATGTTATAAAGATTGTTTTTTTCTTTGTCTTATTTGAAAGACTTGTTTGGCCTTCTTTTAATGAGTTACATGGTAGTGAAGTATGGAAAAGAAGCCATTTTGGTTCATTAGGCTTATTGACTGCTTGTGTCAATAGAAGAGATTAGCTCAATGTGTAAAGGCATTGGTTTATCTATCAGCAGGTCCCCACAAGGTTGTGTTTTCAAGCCTTGACACAGATAAGGTAAACATTTTTTTTTTATCTAATGGTTTGTCTACTTTGTGACATTAAACTCTAAATCTATTTAATAATTAAAAAGACCTGTTAAAAAGATTGCTTTTTTTTTTGTTCTTTTTTGAAAGACTTGTTTGGCCTTCTTCTTTTAATATGAGTTACATGGTAGTGAAATGGAAGAGGATAGCTCAGTGTGTAAGGCCTTGTTTACAGATCAGCAAGTCCCTACAAGGTTGTAGGTTCAAACCCTGACACAGCCAATATGATATTTTTATTTCTCTTTTGAAATCTAGGTTTGTCTACTTTGTGACTTTAAACTGTAAACCTATTTGATAATTAAAGAGACCTGTTTAAAAGATTGCTTTATTTCTTTGTCTTTTTTGAAAGACTTGTTTGGCCTTCTTTTAATGAGTTACATGGTGTTGAAGTATGGAAAAGAAACCATTTTGGTTCATTAGGCTTATTGACAGCTTGCTTGAATGGTAACTGATAGCTCAGTGGGTACGGCATTGGTTTACCGGTGAGCAGGTGACCACATGGTTGTGGGTTCAAATCCTGGCACAGCCAAGATTGCAATTTTGTTTCTCTTTTCAAATCAAATAGTTTGTCTACTTTGTGACATTAAACTGCAAATCTATTTGATAATTAAAGAGACCTGTTTAAAAGATTGCTTTATTTCTTTGTCTTTTTCGAAAGACTTGTTTGGCCTTTTTTTAATGAGTTGCATGGTGTTGAAGTATGGAAAAGAAACCATTTTGGTTCATTAGGCTTATTGCCAGCTTGCATAAATGGGAACTGATAGCTTAATGGGTAAGCATTGGTTTACCGATCAGCAGGTCTCCCCAAGTTTGTGGGTTCAAACCCTGAAACAGCCAAGAACACATTTTCATTTCTCTTTTGAAATCTAATAGTTTGTCTACTTTGTAACATTAAACTGTAAATCTATTTGATAATTAAAGAGACCTGTATAAAAGATTGCTTTATTTCTTTGTCTTTTTTAAAAGACTTGTTTGGCCTTCTTTTAATAAGATTTACATGGTGTTGAAGTGTGGAAAAGAAGCCATTTTGGTTCATTAGGCTTAATGACTGCTTGCAGACATGGTAGAGGATAGCTCAGTGTGTAAGGCATTGGTTTCCGATGATCAGGTCTCCACAAGCTTGTGGGTTCAAATCCTGCAACCGCCAGGATACAAACACCTCTGACCACTTTAAGGAGCAACATTAAACCACTTAAGTTCTTAATGAAAGACATGTAAAATAAAGAGTTTCATAGATACAGTACCTTTAATTCATGAGATTTGTTATTTTTTGTAATTTGTTATTGAACTTGTTGAATTAGATTTTGATAGTTTAAATGATAGTTATAATTGTATTTTAAAATTTTATTCTAATGTTAGAATGTTGCCTAGAATAGGCAATTTAATAAAAACTTTCAGTGAAATAATTGTAAATAATCAGTATTTGTTCATTCACTTTTTTCTTATACAAAGCAACCGTACAACAGTCATTGACAAAAAGGGTAGCAGCAACAAAGGAAAAAAATAACCATTTTGGCTAGGCAAAACCTGTAGCTTGTAGTCATTGTAGCCAGATCGTCTCGTCAGCTTCCTGTTCCATTTGAGACTTTCCTGCCCCTCGTTTTGCTTCCCGGATTCTTTGCTTTCAGTTTTGGATCTTTTAGTTTTCTCGGATTTGATCTTTTTATTTTCAAGACACAGACTGGTTCTCCCACTCGGCTTTACCCCCGAGCGGCGTGGTGTGGTCTTGGTTTTGTGTCCTTTTGTTCTGCAAGGACATTGTGTTTTGCCATAAATAATTTTTTGTTAAAGACTTTAAATATATACCTTGCTGCCATCCTGCATTTGGGTCTGAGGTTCATCTACCGACCCCTGAGCGATTTGTGGGACAACTGGGGAGTGCAGGCCATTCCTGTTGAACTGTAAAATAACTTTTCAGCTCCCGCCTTTGTCTTTCCCGGATGAACTCACCAAGATGGCTATGTGATTTCCCTACTTTTGGGTAAGGCCAAACAGTGTGCCATGGCATAGAGCAACGCAAAATCTTCAACTCGCCCAACCCCCGGCAGGACCCCCGTTCCAGACCACCCAAGCCAGGCGATCTGTAGCTGAATACGCCACAGACTTTCACACCGCCACGGCAGAGAGTGGGTGGGATTCCACAGCTCTCTACGATGCCTTCATCCGGGGACTCAACGCTGAGATCAAGAATGAGATCTACCCCCTCAGCTGGCCAAAGCACAATTCTCTCAGTAATAGATCGGTTTTTCAAGATAGCCCACTTCATACCTCTTCCTAAATTGCCCTTGGCCAAGGAGACTGCCCAGCTCCTGCTACAGCATGTTTTCCCTGATGACAACACCTTGTGGGCTTCACAATTGATATAGGCTGAATATGTCCATAACACTCTGCCATCCTCAGCCACCGGCCTCTCCCGGCCTTGGTACCATCAGCAGGTGCCTTGGTCAGTCGCTGCCACCGTGCCTGGAATAAGACTCGGGCTGCTCTCCTCAGGCTTTCCACTCCTATGCCCGCTGAGCCAACCACAGGTGCAGACCAGCACCCGCTTACCTCCCAGGCAGGGGGTCTTGCTCTATACTAAGGACCTGCCCCTCGCATTATTAGACCTTTTCCTATATCCAAGATCCTCAACCTTGTGGCAGTCTGCCTCTGCCTTTCCAGAGTCTTCTGTGTCCACCCCACCTACCATTTTGCCTCAAACCGGTCTAAGTTTGCTCCCTGTTTTTCTCCACTAGACCCCTTCCACCCACCCGGGTCATTAAAGGCTTTACAGTGCACTGTCTCTTGCACTTAAGATGCAGAGGAAGAGGCTTACAATACTTTGTGGATTGGGAAGGCTACGGTCCTGAGGAACACTCATGGGTACCTGCACTTCACATTTTGGATTCATACCTCAATTCTCATTTCCACCAGGAGCCCCAGGACCAACCTGGTGGGCCGTCTGGAGCCGCCTGTCTGGAGCACGCGCACTTCCAGTTCTTCCACTTCCGGGGTAGCGCAAACTTGCAATTGTCCTGGCCGCCATCTTACCGCTGCATAAATAGACGCGAATTCCACGCGTTCTCTGCCAGATTGTCTCGTCGCCTTCCTGTTTGTTTGAGGCTTTCCTGCCCCTCGTTTTGGTTACCGGATCCTTTGGTTTTGGTTTTGGATCTTCTGTTTTTTTCAGATTGTTTTTGATTTTTTGATATTTTCAAGACACAGACTGTTTCTCTCACTCGGCCTTACCCCCACGTGGCGCGGTGTGGTCATAAGTTTTCGGACGCTTTGTTTTTGTGTTTTTTTTCATACGTGGACTATTTCAGCCTGCCGGTTGTAAGTTTTCTGACACTTTGGTTTTGTGCCCTTTTGTTCTGCAAGGACATTGTGTTTAGCCTGAAATGTTTTTTTTTTGTTATTAAAGACATAATATATACCTTGCTGGTGTCCTGCATTTGGCACACTGACCGATTGGATTTGTCCATATGTCCATGCCGCTCTGCCCAGTCCACACATTTTAAAAGTGTTTCAGATATTTACAGTCCTTGATCAAGCCACATTTCAATGAAGCTTAATAATAATTTTTTTTTCATGCATACATGATGACCGCAGTGTTGAAGCATTTTGTGTACCACAGCACCTGTGAAACTACCATGTTTGAGGATTTTAAATGACACATATGCTTTGCAATAATTAGCTCTTGTCTTTGTTGGTTCTCCTTCACTTTTTCCACTTGCTTTGGCTGATCTTTCACATGCAGAGTAAAAATATTCTTATGAGTTGACACAGGGGACCTAAAGATGACATCCTAACACTCTAACATCCTTTAATTTCTTTAATTTTCATTTTATCCCTTCAATTCAAATATTTTCATTGACCTGGAAAAAAATTTAGGAGCCAAATACAAATTAAACATACAAGCCTATATGTCCTGAATAAATTGTGCAGAACGATATCACTTAGAAATATGACCTTATATTGAGTACTCCTGCTCTGAGAGCAGCGTACATACACTAACAATAAAAGCAGTAATATGAGCATATTTAGTACTGCTGCTCTGAGATCAGCCCATATACACTAACAAGAAAAGCAGTAATATGAGCATATTAAGTACTGCTGCTCTGAGAGCAGCACATATACACTAATAATAGAAGCAGTAATATGAGCGTATTAAGTAATGTTGCTCTGAGAGCAGCGCACATACACTAATAATAGTAGCAGCACTAGCGCGGAAGTTTGACCGACGAAATATCACAGAGACCTGAACCAGTTATTGCCGCTCGTATAATCTTCATAAACTGTGGACTAACATTGGAAATGTGCATGTTTTATCATTTTATCATGTTTTATCGTTTTCTTTCATTTTCCTTTCTGCCCTCAGAACTTATTTGAGTAAGTAAAACTCACATCTGTGTGACAGGCGTGTATGTATAGTGCTTCAAGTTCGCAGGTCTCTGGGCTTCCCCAGTAGGTGGCGCATTTTATCAGCGCTGTAAATAAATTGGATTGTTTCTCATTGTAAAATGCTTCCATTCACTGAAAAGTGGTATTTAATTTTTTTCATGCGGTTTAGTGTTATATACGTTTTTTTTTTAATTATATTTTTCCTGTTTTATTTATAATATAGATAAGAGATTCCTGAACTAGGGCCTGTAGAATAAAATGTTGAAATACAAATAAATCTTACATTAAAATGTTTAATGACATGCATATATTATTATTATTTTTTTTATAATAGACAACAACTTTATAGTAATGGCTAAGGAGGAGTTGTGGTTTTCTCAAATAAATGCTAGTTTCAAATCAAGTGTTGTTGTTTTTGCTACCGCTTTAGTACATATTTTTATGCTTATTCTAGAAATGATTCCAAAACTACTCAATTAAAAAGATCTGCTTGAAAAGTTTGTTGAATTATCTCTTTCCTTGTGTAATTAATTTTCCATTATTTCTTAGTATCTTTGCTTGCTGTTAGGTGTTTTTCTCCTTCTCAAGTGAGTTGCATTTGTTTTTGCCTGGTCTTTTATGTTACCTTAAGCCATTTCTTTCCCCTTTTCCTTAATGAATTATTTCTGTTGATTTCCTTATTTAAGGAGATATTGGCTCTTGTCTATTATCATATTGGATCTTATACTTGGATTAACTGTCTGACTTTGTGCATTACTTTTACAGGATTGATTAAATTCTAAATTGTCCCTCACTGTGAATTAATGTGTGCATGGCATCATGTAATGGACTGGCACCTCTTCCAAAGTGAATTCTTTCCATTTTCTATTTTCTTGGTAAGCATTATTACTATGATGCTTTTCAAGATAAAAGGCTTACTAAAGGTAAAATAATTAATGTGTTTGCCTTTTCTTCTTAACATAAAGTTAGATAAAAGTAAATTAACATGAAAAATTGTAGTCAAGTCAAAACTTAATGACTCAATATTTTAAAATCACAAAACCTTTTGCCTAAATCCACCTTTATACGGTTCCTGAATTCATGTTGGGATATGGTGATGTTAGTGATGACATTTGCAGCAAAATTAATTGCTAAAGAACCACACACTGTTACAGGCACAATGTTCAAATATAATTCACAATTATAATTAATCAATTATTATAATGCATCAGAATATAGTGTGACAATATCTGTAGGACTGACAAAAATAACGACATATTTTGAGTAGGTGCCCTCCACCAGTAAGCAAACTCAGCCAATGGATGGCGCTGTATACCTGTTTTTACAAATTAGCAGGGACATGATCTGTGCAGGAACAGTATGACATCTAGAGCATCAAAGTAGCCTCAATATTCGCCATTGTTTATTATTTTGTATGTCACTCTTGTCAAATGCTATAAATGTAAAAAGTATTTTTTTTTTTGTGATTCTAAATATTACAATAATTGTAATCAAATAGCACCTAATGAGGCCGAAAGTATGGTTTAATTTAGGTATATAAAGAAATATATAATTTTCTTATTAATATTATAAAAATAAAAAAAATCAAATCTTAAACAAGTCTGTAAGGAGCCCTGTTGAAGGTTTTGATAAAAATGGGACAAAGATGGTTCAAAGGTAATCAAACATATGTAATGCTTGTGACCGATCTATAATTTATGATCCATATAATTTCATGGTTAAATTCTGGCTCTGTACTAAGAGCCAGGCTGAGCTGGGTTCATCACTATTATTTCTTAGTGATATGTGAGCTATCAGATATTTGCTATCTGTAGTTGGCTCTTGTGCTTTCCCTTTTGGAAACATTTTCTTTTTCCTTACATGCAGCCAATTTGCTTGATTGTTTTCACCAGTTCCAGTTTCATTTTGTGACATTCTTTAGGTATAAAAGTCCCCAAACCTTTAAGCTGATAAATGCTCCAAATGGTAGAAGCTGAAGTCTAATCATTATAAAAAAAAAATTAGAATGATGACAAAATAACCAGAACAATGCCAAAATAACCAGAACAAATACATTTAATAAACCATACTTTCGAAAATACCCTTTTCTGTTTAATATTTTGGTGCCATACACTGTAAAAAAATGCAATAATGTTCATTCTCGTAAATAAGCAAACTTTAAGCAAATACCATGCACATTTGCAAGCTGAAGCCTTTCAACAAAGTCACAAAGTGGCTATGATGCAATATTTGGAATGACTTCTTCTCACTTTTTATATGCTGAACACATGTACATAATAAAGCTATAGGTTTTATCATTCCGATTCCTAATCTCATATTATTATTATATTATATACTATTATTATATTAGACTCATATTATCTAAACATATATGCAACATATATTTTTCCTACTGTATATATGGCCTTGTTTTCACTCATAATTTCCTCTATGTTTTGCGTTCTTTTTTCCACATCTAGCAACCCACAGGTGCAGGTCTGTGAACACATGCCATTACAACACAGTCTCATGGCATTTCGTGATAGAGTCACAAACTTCAATCAATTGATTCGTGCTCATGGACACCTCTTTTTCTGTGTCACTAAGCAGGATGACTGCCTCTGTAGGGCTCTGTCTCTATAGCAATGATGAGGATCATGGGTAATGCTTAAAGAAATGCCAAATGTAATTTTTTCCCCATTTTTATCAGAGAATAAAGCAGAAAATATATAGTTAGGCTAAGGGTTGGGGTTATACTGTAATAAATGTGTGTCTCTTATTAACGTGGTCTCCTTAATTAAGTGAAGGAATATATTTACTGTATTTTGCCTGGGAGGAAGCACTGATGATGGTTTATAATAGCGAGTAGCTTACCGAATATAAAGCAGTAAAAACAAGGATAAACTCTTCTGCTTAAATGTTAAGTAATAGTGTTTGAAGAAAAAATAATAAGAAATGAGAAAAAAACAATACTGCATCTGTGGTATCCAGTGGCAGAGAGAGAACTTTGGCAAAGGCACTAAAAATAATCAGTGACAAGAAAAATTTCTGTCTATGAACACAATCAATAGATTACATTTCGTCACTATATCATGAAATGCTGTGAGACTGGGATGGTTATTACCATGATTATTTGCTCCTTTGCTAATCTGGACTGTGCTAAAATGCATATAAATTGGTTTCCTTCACTATGCTCTTGATCATTTTGTGTATGCTGTCTCTCGGCTCTCTTTTTTAAACCCGCTCCACCATGTTCCTCAATAAAGAGCCTCTGGATAACACATCCAGATTTTTTAAAGCACTGTTCTAGACCACTATGTCACCTGCACTTTAAGCGCAACAAAACTGAGCCAGAAGCCAGTATCCCTCAGTCACCCTTTAATTTCCCACTCAGGGCTCTGTTTACTTTTTTTTTATTCATATCCTCCAAGTCTAATGGTCTGTTAATTTAAACTGCGATTTTGTAAGTGTTTCCCCACACTTTAACACACACTACATTAGTATGCCACACTATTTAGCCAGCTTTAAAAAAAAATGAACAATAGGTCTATAATTGTTGAATATATGTTTAGAAATTAAAGACACTAATTCAAAACTAGGAGCTCTACTAGCATATTTTTTCTATTCAGAAGACTAAACAATGTTTTATGTCCATTTATGTATGTATGAACCTGGTTCCTTATGTGCTCTTAGCATACAAAACTATGAGGTGTAACTCAGGCTATTTGAGGCTGCTATACATGGACATCCACTTCATTTCAAAGTTCTTTAGCCTTTCTCAAGCACCACAGGTGTTCTTGAGATTACAAGAGGCTGTGCCATGTCTCATGCTCCTCCACCAATGAGCAGGCCATTTGGTAGATGTCTACAGTACCTTCCTCACATAGATGATAGTGCTCGGCTTAAGAGTGAACTCATGAAGAGCTCCCAAGCACCAAAATAGGCCACGTAGTTCTCTAGTGTAAAATATTCCTGGAGAACTTTAGAGGCTCTCAACACCAAACAATTCTACACAACTATATGTGGTACTAACTTCTGAGTATAGCACCAGTTCCTTGGGGATGACTGGAACTGAAGTCATTCAGAGCTAATTAGATTCACATTGTACCTGACTACAATTACAATTAACAGCTTGTCACTTGTCTCTCTTTTTTCTTTCTTTTCCTCTAGATGAAACAAGGAATTAGCTCCATCTTTGTTTTGTCTTTTTTTTCTCTTACAGAGGTAATATCAGATTGGGTCTGTCTTTTCTCTAGCTGTCTGTCAGCCAGACTCTCTTGCTGTGTGATATAAGTGCTTGACAGTGTCAGAGTGTGTTCATCTGTAGTGAAGAGGTTTCTCCAGTTAGCTGCAGAGGTCTTATCTCCTCCTGTTTAAGGCTCTCAGACCTCTCCAGCTGTCTGTTGTCCCAGAGAGGAGAGCATCACTCGCTCATTACTTTCTTATCTGTCTCCTCTCATTAGGAATGCTCCAGACTCATGCTGCTCCACGTGTGTGTGTGTGTGTGTGTGCGTGTGTGTGTGTGTGTGTGTGTGTGTGTGTGTGTGTGTGTGGGTGTGTGTGTGGGTGTTTATTCTAGCTCTTTAAAAAGATGACCGACTGGGCTGAAGTGCTCCTCTCTCGCACATGCTTTGATGGCTTCCTACTCTTGGCTCTGCTTGGCCTGATAATGTTCCTTTGCTGTTTATGAGGTCTCTTCATGTTTACGGGTCTGTTTACGAGCTCGTCTTCTTTACAGGGACGGGAAATAAGAGAAGATAGAGAAGAAAGCATTACTTTCATGGGGACAAGACAAAACAAAAACAAGTTTAGCTGTTGACAGAATAATAATCTTGGAGAATATAAATCACGTTAGGACTGCTGTGAGCTCCAGGCCAAGCAAGGTGACCTTCAAGCAAGGTGACCTTCTCTCTGGCTATTAGGAGATGAAGAAGTAAGGGCACAACGTTTGTGACATTATGCAGATGGTCACCAATAAAGGCTGCTGGTCACTCAGGCTTAACAGGACCTGCATTTTATAGGCTTGTGTTTATAATGAAGAGCAACTATCAGAGCCCACTTTCTTTAGTTTTATGACTAACAGTGAGTTTAAGTGCTTAAAGGATGCTGAGTAATCTTTTCCTGTAAGATATGATGAATCTATGAATGTAGGAGGTCCATTTCAGTGGCAGTACACACACACACACACACACACACACACACACACACACACACACATACATACACACACCCATACACGTACACGTACACATATATATAATCCTTCTGACACCTGAGCAAGTTTTGAATAATATTTTTGAAAATCCCAATCCACATTAAATCACCATTTGGTTTGTGGTTGTGGATATTTGTGCTCAAATGTGTTAGTAAAGTCAGGTACTAGTGTAGGATGAGAAGGCCAGGGCTCAGTCAGTGTTCCAATTCACCCTAAAGGGACACTTTTCCTCCTTGACTAATAATCCCTGAATTAAAATATTGGGCCTTGGTATGTGGTGTGTGATTTCTAAACAACAAAATAAATAACAAAACAGACAAACAAAACCATGGGCTTACAATGTATTTAAATAATTTACAACTATTAAAGTTGTAAATTATTTAGTTGTACTAGTTCACTAGTACTGCAGCCTTCAAGCGATTAAAACCGACCCTGTCATGTTTAATAAATTACAGATGTCAGACGTAAATTATTTTTTCTGTGATTAGCAGTTCATTGTGAGGTTCTGTCTCTTTGAAAAGTCTAGCAAGCATCAAATAGAGGAGCATTCAGCTGGTACAAATGAAAAGTACAATTTATAATAAATGTGGATGTTTCATTAATTAATTAATTAATTCTGTGTACAGAAAAAAAATGTGATCCAACGACTATGAATATTTCATCTAATTGAAATGCACATGTAGATTAAGTAACAGTAATTGAGACACAGGCTTCCCTCTGTGTGTATTAACTCTATGTTGGGACTTTATGGGAGACTTTCAGGATTTGGGTTGAAAGGAAGAACAGCATGATACTGCCGTGAGATATCTGGGATAATCTGAGAGATTTTTGGGAAGCCAAACTCCTGTAGTCTACTGTAGTCTCACAGCATAGCCTGTGTTGTACATTGTCTGTATTGTACAGTGGTACACCTAGTCTCTTTTTCAATTAAAATTAATTAGCTTTCTCTTTTTTTTTTTTCTTCAGCTAAATCAGCACTGGAAATATTCTATTTTTAACTCCTTATGTGGTAACCCATGTACATCCTGTGGTTTTAAAGGGGTTTATTTCAGAGGAATAGACATAAAACATGTTAATGGTGACACCTTCTTCATCTTTGGGAAGATCCTGTCCTGCAATGCTATGGCTTTGACCTGTTTGGATCTAAATAGCATCTGTGTAGTATGAGTATTTTGTATTGACATAATGCATTTCTTCAAAACGGTTCAGCTATTTACATTTACATTTGCAGACGTCCTTGTCCAGAGCGACGTACAAAAGTGCTTTGAGTCTCTAGCAATGAACAAATCTACACTGGTATGCTAGATTAAAAACTTAAGATAAATCAGACTACAACTCTTGATATTTTTTTTTTACAAAGCAAATTTGGAAAGTGCTAATTTAAGGGTTTTAGGAAGGGGAAGGTCTTCAACCGTCACATAAAGATAGCCATGGACTCTGCTGTTCGGACATCTAGGGGAATTTCATTCCACCACCTCGGTGCCAGAACAGCCTTGAAGTATACTTACCTCTCATTCTGAGAGAAGGTGGTACCAGTCAAGCAGTGCTGGAGGATCTCAGACAGCGTGGTGTAGTGCGAGGTGTGATGTCACCTTTGAATCTGCAATAGCAGTGAATAGGGTGATGGAGATTCTCAATTGCACACTACTGAATGGCCACAAACTTTTACCAGCCTGTGTTTAAATATCAGGCTTTATGTTTAATTAATTCCATTTGATGGTTATTAAACCTTAATAATGTTGATTATGTATGGTCCTGTTTGACCATATGAAGATATTTCAGCCAACACCAAGATTTATATTCCAGTGGTTTAGCCATAATGACTAAAAGCAGTGTTTATAGACTCTAATAGCAGTGTCTCAGTTTTGCTACAGGTTCATTTACCAATATGTTCATACAAAAATTAATGAAGGCATGGAAAACACAAACTTGAAAGGAAGTTTGATGGAGATCCCTTCAAGATAGATATGAATTCCATACGTTCAATTAAATTAGTTATGCACATGCGCATGAAGTGTGTGTGATCAGAGGGCCAAATCTCAGAGTTTCTGTCATGACCTATGAGGACAGAAAGTTCAAGGTTGTTTTTTTTGTTGAAAAGAGACAAGAAATAAAGCAGAATCTTGAATTTAATACACTTAACATTTACTTTGTTTTAAATTCAATTTAAACAGTTTTAATTGATTGGCTGCATTACAGAGGCTTTTGTAGTACCTAATAACTACATGCACTCTTAGAAAAAGGTGCTGAATTAAGTCAGTTGACTTTATTTATACTCAAATTATAAATGTGATTACTTTAAGCATTTTAAGGAAATGACTGTCTTGACTAAGGACTCGGTTCAAATATCTGTCGAGAATCAGAACTGTCTTGATTCAGATTCAAGCACAACCATGTCTGTCTTGTCTTCTACAGTTCGTGCTCTTCTGTCCAGACTCAAGGCTCAACTCAGGGCATGTCTAACTTAATCAGGTCTTGTATCTTGATATAAAACTTAACACAGGACAACTCATTATGACTGCTTTGTTTCGACCCCTGACTTAAATGTCAAGACTCTTATTAAAAAACAATGACTTACACTCAGGCCTATCTCAGGACTTATATCTGTCAACTTTAGATTTGGCTTGAGACATGTTTTAACTCAGGCCTAACTCTGGGGATCAGTTTTGACTCTAAACTTGACTCAGGACATGTGTGTCTTACATGGGCGTAAATTTCATTTAACAGAAGGGGGAGGACAATAAATATATAATTTCTCATGAGCAATTTTTGAAGGGGACACAAATAATACAGTCAAATTGTATTTATAAAGACACAGTGTCCCCACAGTGAAAAACTTAGCTTTTATCATTATTATTGTAGCATGGAGTCATTATGGTTATTTTCAAAGTTTTTCTCAGGTTCAATGACAAAGCAAAATAAGGAATTAAAAAAAGGTTTTAATTTTTTTAATTAATTAAGAGAATTAAGAACAGACTAGAAAAAAGGTCCCCTGGTGGTCTAGTGGTCTAAGATGCAGCGCTCTCACCGCTGCGACCCGGGTTCGATTCCCGGTCAGGGAACCATCCCCAGCCACTTTCAGTACTGGTCCCAAGCCCGGATAAATTTAGGAGGGTTGCGTTAGGAAGGGCATCCAGCATAAAACTTGTGCCAAATCAAAAATGCAGAGGATCCGCTGTGGCGACCCCTAACGGGAGAAGCCGAAAGAAAGTTTAAGAACAGAATAGAAATTGATTATACAAAAAAAATACAGTGGGGTCAGATCGGACGTAGCACAGTGCTCATTTAGTAAATGCACAGCTAAACAATATGCTAATTGTGGCCGTTTATGTTAACATTATGCCAAGTCGTCCCAAATAAAACACTGCATGGGAAACGGCTTTGGCGTGTTAGTTGCAGTGCACTATGCTACAAGCTATTGTAAACAAGCTACCGTTAACTAGATAAGTCATATTTTAATCGCTAATATAGCAGATTCATGGAAAATTAAAACAAATTAAATTAAATTAAATGCATTTTTTGCGGGGTTTTTCTTTTACTACTTAAAGAAAATTTTTCTTTTTCACAATGGAGAGTGCGATAATTTTTAAATAGTTTCTCTTTACGCCCATGGTGTCTTTACTCAAGACTGACTCAGAACTTATGTCTGTTGTGATCAGGACATATCTTAACTTGGGACTTGTGTGTTGATTTGGAACTATACTCATAACAGTCTGTCTTGACTCTGACTTGGCCATAGTGACTTAGGTCTGCACTCAAGACAATTATGATCCAGAACATCTCTTTCTTGAAACTCAACTTATCTGTTCTGGTGTAAGTCTCGTCAAGGCTTTTACTTGGTATTTGAAAAACAATGACTTATTCCAACCTCTGTTTTTTTTTTTAATAGCTGGGGATCTCAGCATCTAAATACTCTGTTGAATGATCCCTTGAACTTTGTTAACTGTGCTACAAGTTTTTCCATGCATATAATGATGAAATGTATTAGTGATTCTACCATCTATTTAAACACACACATCCATACACAGAGAAAAACACTAGTGTGATGTTCAGGTCATCCAGCCACCAGCATGAAAGTATCAGAATATGTGAAATAACAATCTCTAACTTTCTAAAAACATTTTCTGGGTTTCTCTTGTAACATGCCATGAGATCACTCCTGGTCACATGACTGGCTATCACTGAAATGAAACGAAACTTTGATACTGTCCTGACTGTGCCAGAAGAGTTGTTTTTTTTTCTGCAGATTTCATGGTTTATCGCCATATAACATTTCATACCTACTCATATTTATATTCACATCTGTTCCACAGTCTTACGGCAGGATGCAAAATCTTCCTTTTTGTAATTTTCCCAGCAAAGCCACAATTCTGAGATCATCAGAAAGCTGCACGCTGTTCAGCACACTCTCCCTCAGAAGTGCGTGCGATCAATGCTACACACTCATGTGTGATTTAGACTTGGCAAATATAATGTAATTCAGTCTGAACTGGAATGCAGCGCTTGGTGCATGACATGGTGGTCTGGAAGAAGAGTACTGAAGTGTTTCCTCAAGACAATGACCTCTGTCTCACTCTCACTCTCTTTAAAAAACACACACTTAGGCAATAAAATGTCTAAGAATTAACATAAACAAGAACATAGATAGATGCGAGAAAGGACAACACTACAACACTAAACCCTGCAGCCTTCTGTCTCGCTTTGCACTTTGCTCCATTAGGAAAAGGCAGCAGGAATACAACATGTGGGCCAACCACATATGTCAGAGGAAAAGAAGAGCAAAACACATTAGAGGTGTGTTTATGGCTAAATAACTGTAGCAGGAAAACTGAATAAGATATTGAGTTAAGGTAAAATCTATTTGATTTAAATAATTCATAAAATTCACCAGATTTGGAATAAATTTGAAATAAAGTTTTTTAAATTGTATGTCATCATGACTAACAGACAAATCATCAATCCTCATACAATAATTTTTTAATTATTTAAATCAAATACATTTTTAGTGTGACTCCCTTATATATTAATGTGACCATCAATTCTTCTTGCTTTTGGCGGTACACTTGCACAAAGGTTTTGAAGGAACTCGGCAGGTATGTTCTTCCAAACATCTAAAAGAACAAACCACAGATCTTCTGTTTATTTAGGCTTACCTTTTCTGTCTCTTCAGATAATCTCAGACAGACACCATGATATTGAGGTCAGGGCTCTGTGGGGCCCAAATTACTTCCATGATTCCTTGTTCTTCTATAAGCTGAAGATAGTTCTTAATGACATTGCTTGTATGCTTGGTGTCGCTGTCCTCCTGCAGAATAAATTGGAGGCCAATCAGTCTGTATTTGTCAGCATTGAGGACACTAGTGCTGACCAAATCTCAATTTGCAGGATATATATATATATATATGGCTTTCCCAGTCATATGTGGTACTCTACCAAACTGTTATTGCAAAGCTATAGGCACACAATTGTGTAAGGTGTCTTAGGATGCAGTAGAGACCCAAACCTGTTCCAGCATGACAATTCCCTGATGTACAAAGCAAACTTAATGAAGATATACTTTGCATGGTTAGGAGTGGAAGATTTTCTGTTATAGAGCCCTGACATAAACCCTATTGAACACCTTTGGGATTAATTAGAACGCTGACTGCACCCCAGGCCTCCTCACCTACATCAGTATCGGATTTTACTAACACCCTTGTGTTTGAATAAGCACAAATCTCCACAACCACACTTTATAGTCTAGTGGAACATCTTCCAGAAGAGTGGAAGGAATTATAAGAGCAAACTGGAATTAAATGTGAAATAAAAATACACATACCTGTACAACTGTATTTCATCCCTTTACTTGAACTAGGAGACCCAAAGCTGCTCCAAAATGATAGTGCCCTTCCTCGAATACTTAATATAATTTCTACTTCGGGCATTATTGATCCATGAAAAGAAATCAGCCTTGAATTTAGCAGAAATAAAATGGTGGCGGTGTTGCTGGGAGTGAATCAGGGAGCAGAGGGGAAGACAGCAGTAGTAGTCTGTCATGCTTGTGTTGTGTTGCTGTCTCAATGTTGTGCTACATGATTCCTGTGTTGTTTTCTCCAGAGGAGTTGACGGGTGTTTATTGAAATGTTTACTGAGCCTTTCAAACATGCCGTCTTTTCTCCAAATTCCTTCTCCCACTCACTGTCCTTTTCACCGAGTGCTTTTACGGTCTTACTCAGGACATCACACAGATCCATGGAACACAGCCACAAGTATTTTCAACATACACATTGACATTTTATATATTCACTTTTTGTTTCATCATTATTTATCTTATATCTATCATCTTGTTCGTCTGCTAGCTAAACCATACACTTATAATTGACATTTACATTTATGGCATTTGGCAGACACCCTTATCCAGAGCAACTTACAACTGAGCAGGGGAGGGTTAGGGCCTTGCTCAAGGGCCCAGCAGTGGCAGTTTGGTGGTATTTGAACTTGTGACCTTCCGATCCAAAGGCCAACGCCTTAACCATTGAGCTACCATAATATAAGCTTACCAGAAATAGCAGAAATGTTCAGAAGGTATCTAGTTAAGACTATTGGTGAGTATTTGTAACTGGGATCAGAACTATACAGAAAGGTCACATGAAGACATTAGACTTCTAACCTGAAGGTCATAAGTTCAAACCCCAGGACCCCCACACTACCACTGTTTGGCACGTAAGTGTAAATATGGATGTAAGCACTGAAATATATCTCAATACTTTGTAACTACCTAGTCAGAGTCACGGTAGTTTTAAATCAGGTTAATTGTTTATTCATAACAAAATATTAAAATAAAATGTTATTTCTAATATTCTCAAAATAATGAAAGAACATTTAGCAAGTACAAACAAATATAATAAATGCAAATGTGTCACCTCCTCACATACCGGTTAAGGTCACACACACTTTTGTATGTGAACACAGATACAAAAATGAATATTTGGAGCACTGAACAGATGCTAATAGTAATATTTTTTGTCCGGATATGTCTTATTATATATATATGTATGTACTGTATGTACAAATGCATATAACATTTATACATACCATACATACACATTGTATGTGTGCATGAATTATATTTTGTGTCTTTCTTTTAATCCCCCCCCACACACAAACACACACACACACAAACTCTCTCTTACTGACTGTCTCTACCGCAGCTGTTGATAGGTAGAACATATGACTTTGTAAACACATTAAAAGTCTGTTTATGGTTAAATATCTGCAGCAGTTTAAACACTTTTTAGAGATGCAAATTGTAAACTGGGTCCAGAGGAAGCTATTGTTCACATGTCCATGGTTGGGTTTGTCTCTTTTACTTGTGGATTCCTTTGCTTGTAGAGCCCAATAGACCCATGCACATGAGTTGGGAGGTAGAGATGATGCTGATGATGAAGGTGACATCAAATAAAGACAGGAGTCAGATAGACCGAATCTTGGATCTGAGCTCTGTGTGTGTGTGTCTCTGTGCATGTTTCATGAGGTGTGACTAAGAATTTATTAGTCATGGAAATCATAAAATTAGCAGTGTTAATGCTAAAACTGTGTCAGAGCTTAGCAGCAGGATGTAGGGGCTCCATATTAGGAATAAAATAAGCATTATGAATTATAAGGTTGAACTCCATGACTGCAGATAAAGGTCTGGCACTAAATGTCTGTTAACGATCTAAGTGAGGGACTGTTTCAGCAGCTACATTACTCAGGACACGTGGGAGTATGTGCTGGATTGGTGTGTGTTGAATTGGTGAACGTGTGCGTGTGTGTACACGTACAGGTACGTTAGGCGTGTTTTAGAATCGTGGCTCTGATTTATGAAGTCTAACACAGATAGAGTTGTGCGAGCATTAGTAGGCACCCTTGGCTGCAAACCTACAGTTTGCACAAAAAGCAGAAACGCACTGAAAGCCCATTACATCATGCACTTCCACACCCACACACTCACAAATATGTACTCTCTGGGATTTAATAGCACTTAAATACTCATTATTTTGGCAAACAGATGAGAAAACATGACAGCTTTATCATGCAATTTATTGTACCAACACTGGATGCAACAAAATGGCATTGCACACTCTTAAAAATAAAGTCATCACTAAGTGGATGTTGTACCTGTACGTATATTTATACATTTATAAAGAATTAAAGGCACAAAATTGAATTTTAAGTATTTGAACTTTGTACTTACATTGTATGTACAGCTAGGGCATGTAGCATTACACTAAAAGATAATTAAAGGTACAAGGTACACAGTGTTCACCTATCTAAGAGATGGAACATTCTAGAAAGTGTGCTACCATTCCAACTAATGAATATACTTTATACTACCTTGAATCTTTTAAAACGGAATGTGTTCGTGTGCCAGTTTTAACAATAAACTGGCACCATTTGCATTTAACATTCTCTGTTTCCTCTTAGCACAGCGAGCTTCCTTTGCTTCGTTCTGCCTAATGGTGTGCCTGTCAGGGACCTATTTTTTCTTTCTTTAAATACATATATAATAAATCATTGCCATTTTTAGAACTTCATTACATCTTTAATATGTATTTTCTGGTAGAGACACATTCCACAACAGAACACTAAAATTGAAGACAACAGCTTAAAATGTTTATGCTTAATTATACATTTGTATAAGCTTTGCAAAAGATACCTTTGTAATTCATTGTGTGTGTGTGTGTGTGTGTGTGTGTGTGTGTGTGTGTGTGTGTGCGTGTGTATAATGACCCTGAGTGCCTCCTTCTCCTCCATCTTTTTCTGCCTGTTGTCTCCATCCTAAACTATTCACCCTTGGAATTCTTATTGGAATTTAACCTCCATTCCTATTTACCAATATTTGTTTCTCTGTGAATATAAAATCAGTAAAAAATTTCAAAACCACCTGCCATGTCCTCCGACAGCACTGTCTGTTCTACAGTACTGTCCCTAAATCTGAGTCTAATGCTTTTTTAATTAAATTCTGTCCATTTTGCTGTTTCTGTGCATCTCGAAATGTCTTGTCTCTGGCTCACTCAGTCACACCTTTGCACAGGGCTGGAATGTTGTGCATTTGACCCCCGAAGGCCTTGAGGCAGCACATACATAAACACGACAGAAAGAAGGAAAAAAATACACTTATCAAAACATTGCCATGCACTTCGGTTATCGCACTCGCTTTAATCAAAGCATTGTTGTTTACACAAATCTGTTGTCACATACATATGCATATACTACACTTGATCTAAACGATGCGTCGCATATTATTTATGAGCTGTGCATGAGCTAATGTTATGGCAGTTGCGGTCTGGAAAGGGGAATTTTGATGCAGTTTGACTCAGAGCACCTTGTGCTGAAATGTTTTAATTAGAGTGAACCGGAATGGACAGGACAGGACACTTCATCCTATTTTGTGGTCCTGTGACTCAGAGGGATTTGGTGTGTGGATATGCTGGTTGTATATTTGTTTCTGGTGTGGAGGTGTAGTAATGGACTATTTGTTGTGTTTACTGGTCACACCCGTGCTTTCACATTAACAGTTTAACTATAAATCTGCAGTCCTACATTATAATGAGACACACCCTCACCCTCTGTACATGTGTCATTGTGCATTATAGAGTAATAGTACTTCATACGCCCCTAGGTTTAAGTGTATTATATATTACATTCCAGTAGAAAGCATTAGTGGCAGTCACATCACCAGCATCACAGAAGAGTTGCTATTAACTTTTTATCTGGAAGGATATATTCTACCGTATTTTTCGGACTATAAGCTGCTACTTTTTTCCTACGCTTTGAACCCTGCGGCTTAAACAACGAATCACCTAATTAATTAATTTTTCCTGGGTTTTTCCCGGTTTCACAAACTTTAAGCCAAAAAACTGAGCGACATATCATTAGACCAATGACATTTTGGAATGGTAACAAAAATGCACCTCACCTGTGTTCTGAGCTGCACGGCATTGGGAGAAAAAAACGTTTTTTTTAAACGCACGACGATGCCAAAAGATAAACTCCCAAAAGAAATTGTTGTGAAAGGAAGGAGGAAGTCAGTGAACAATGACTTTCTTGATTTACTGTTTAGATACAAGCCGTTGTAACGCGTTGAGTCTGGGTCATGGGATAGCTCGCTAACTTAAGTTGCAACAGAAATCATATAAGCACAGACAGGTTTCCAAAACCTGTTCCTTTTTATTTTTCTTGGCAACAGCGTTAAGGGTTAGTCAAAGAAACTTAGAAATCAGCATCAGAAAATAATAAGGACATAATCCTCGTCTTGAACACACGCAGTAATAGCGGAAAAATGCAGTGGCATGCTATGCAAAATACCATGAAAATACCGCTATGCTCTTAAAGGAAGCGCAACATATTTCACCCGTTACACCATGTGTAACGTGTCTTTCGTTAAAGCCTGTGTAAAGTTCATTAGTGTAGACACCTGAGGCTTATAGACAGGTGCAGCTTATTCATGTTAAAAATAAAAATATTTGTAAAATTCAGCTTTATAGTCTGGAAATAACGGTAATCTTGCTATGAATACTTGAGTAGCCCAAAAAGTCATGTTATATTAGGGCAATGCTGGATTAATAGATCAGCCAATAAGTACAAAAATAAGACAAATTTTAAAACTGTAAAGTTGTAATAATACAGCAAGTGCTGACAAAAAAAGACTTATTGAGGAGAGATATAGCAGACAAATAAATGCATGAATGGGAGGATTGATGTTTTTGGAACCACTGTACAATCACCCAATTTTGCATAATCTGTATTTATTACAGCCAACAATGGCTTGTACTTAATTAAAAAAAAAAAGGAAAGAAAAGTGATATGATATGATGTTTAGATTATTAAGCGTTTCTAAATATATTACCCAAGCAGAATTGTTTCCTGGTCTCTAAACGGACCCAGCCGATCATACCCATTTGTTAGGAATTCCAGCTGGACAAAAAGATACAAATGTTTAATTACCAGCCAAAATACTTACAAAGTAACAAGGAAATCATCCAATCATGTGTTATTTTAAATGGGTGGGACCGTATTTGTGGAAAAACTGCATAATTCCAGGCAAAAACTGGATGCTTCGCTTTTGAGTACTAACCTAACCATTATGCGATTAGACATTTTATGTACGGCCAATTGGCATGTCTGGGTGTTGTAAGCCTGAGATGTAGAATTAAGAAAGATGGCCTTATTATGAGTTCTTCATAATTTGATCATGGAAAAAAACAAAGATAATTAAAATGTCTGCTGAGCACCTGTTGGTGATGACAAGCCAATGAATTACACTTTTGTTTACTAATGTGTTACATTACAGTTTAATAGTGGGTCGTTTATCACAGATAAAAACTAGCCTGATTTAGCGAAGTCTGATTCTGGTCCAGAACCTGGCTGGGAATTTTAGTTGGTCATGTTAAATTGCTATTGTTGGCTTTGCTAGAAAAATTTCTTACAGTATATTAGTATAAATGCATGGTTATTTTCTGTAGCGGAACGTCTCTGATGCTATCACCGGCTGTAAATCAAATCACATGTTTATATAGTATTAATACGCTAATAAGCTATTGCTTGTTGGCAGTTGCCAGACTGCTGTGATATACAAGTAATAAGAGTAATAGGATATTTTATTAGTTTTATGCTTACCAATAACAATCTGTTGCATCATCCTGTCATTCTGACAATCTGTTGCATCATCTGTTGCATCATCCTGTCATTGTCTATTTTCTTCATGTAAGTTGTTGATCCACAATATAGTCTGTTATATTATATATCGTTGACATAGAATTTACTATGGTTTGCCCCTGATGGTCAGATGGACAGCAGAATGGGACAGACGAATAGGTTTAATATCTGACATGACAGGTATACAGACTGACATGTAATCTCTGTTACAAAAGAAACAAAGAAATGGGGGGGTGTTCTGGGTGACCTGTGTGTATGTTTAATCTCTGTCTACATTCCATGTCTAAGCATTGTGTTTTTCCCTCTGGGGTGCGAGTGTGTGTATGTCTGTGTTTATGTGTGTGGGCAAAATGCTAGTGATATAATGAATCCATCTGACCTTTTCAACCTCAGCGTCATTCAGAAATCCTAAAGACGAGCTCAGCAATGCTCCAGGGCAACATCAATACTGACGGTGACACCCCAAACCAAACATAAACACACACACACACACACACACACACACACACACACACACACACACACACACACACACACACACAATGAAGCCACCATCAAGCAATTAACCCTGAGACTCAGCACATAGTAGGAGAAAGAGGCAGATAGAAAGGACAGAACAGGGACAGATCAGAGTTAACGAGTAGAGAGGGGTCAAAGGAGAGATGGATGAAGTGAAAAGAAAGCAAAGGAGAAAAAGAGATAAAGGAAGAGAATGTTAAGGGTGAGGTGAAGGAGAGGGAGGGAGGAAAGTTAGACACAGGATTGAAAGGCATGTCAGTAAAATCTGTTGACATGCCAGCACTTTGAGAGAGATAAATGATTGGCTGTTGTCACACACAATGGGAGGTCCTTGATACAGATATCTCCAGCCTCAGGGTATATAAATGTAAATGACCAAAAGTATGACACCATACACATGGCCTGTGTTTTGTGTGTGTGTTCATTCAAATTCAGTTACACTCAGGCTTGATTGGTAACTAAATGCGTGCATTTTATGTGTGTGAGAATTTGGTTTGTGCGTGCATATGTGTGTGTGTGTGTGTGTGTGTGTGTGTGTGTGTGTGTGTGTGTGTGTGTGTGTGTGTGTTTGTGTGTTTTAGGAGTTGTTCTTCCCTCCCAGTTTAAGATCATGCCTGCTGATAAATGTGCCCGTGAGGCTGCTCAGTAACTCTATACTGCTCTTTCTCCGTCCCTCTCTGTTCTCTCTCCTTTTTTTCCTCAGTCCGCAACCAGATAATTTTCTCTTGTTCCCCTGATGTTGTCTATATCCCTCTCTGCTTCCCTCTTGTCTCTACTCCTTTTCTGTCCTCTTTTCTGCTCTCATCTCTGCTCCTTTCTTCTCTACCTTTATCTTCTTTTCTCCTCTCCTCCTTTCTTTTTTTTCCTCTCCTCTCCTCTACCTAGCATTGTGCAAGTTATGTCTTGTTCAGCCCCTACCCTGAGGCTCCATCATTATCTCCCATCCATCTCAGTGGCCTACACACTCCAGTTTAGTCACACAGCATATAGTTCAATCACCCGCAGCCACACACTTTTGGAACTCTTTTGCTTACAAGGTTTTTTATCAGGTATACTATAATGAGGATTACACAATTTATAAAAATGTTACTTGTTTCAAAGTTAGCTATAGGTATTACTATGCTTTTTCAGCAAACTCACATTGTAATATAGTATTACATACAATATTAGATACAAGTCATAGTTCCATTTTTTCTTTTCACCACCAACAAATATCCCCTGAGTACACCAATCAGCCACAACATTAAATCCAGTTGTGAGGTGGGGAATTTGGATACCAAGTTAACACCCTAAACTTTTGGCATGTTATTAAAACCATTCTTGAACAGTTTTGCAGTGTCACAAGGCACATTTTAATGCTAAAAAGACGCCACTGTCATTAGGAAATACTATTGCCATTAAGGGGTACACCTTTAGGTAGCTGGTACAAATCAAAATAACATCAACATGAATGTCAGGAACCAAGCTTTATTACAGCAAATTGCTTAGAACATCACATTGCTCCATTGTCTAGTTCACATTGTAGATGCTTTCAGCAGTGGACAAAAGTCAGCTTGGGCACTCAGCCTGGTCTGCAGCTACTATTCCAATGTGTAGTAGGGTGCCATACACTGTCTTCCTATACCTTTCTATCTGTCAAGGATAGACTAGGCGTAGGAACCGGGATTACAACAAAATGTCTTTATTTATACTCAACATGCAAACACAGACTTATCAAGAGTGCTTCATCCAAAGCTTAGCCAGGAGCATAAAAGTACGGGGAACACGAGTGGTAGGAAGTCCAGGTGATCTATGGTAGCAACTAGTAGATCCATCGGTGAGTGAGGGGGAATGGAAACCTTATAAAGGCGATAGGTAAATGGGGAACAGGTGTAGGTGATTAGAGCAGGAAATGGCTGAGTGAGAGTGTGAGCCATGGAGGGAGGCGTGGCTGGTGGTTCTCTGACACTATCATAGCCAGCATTTCATTTTTCAGCAATTTGTGCTACAGTAGCTCTTCTACAGTATGTTATCAGATCAGATGGGTTAGCTTTTGCTGTCTATATGTATCAGTTAGCCTTGATTACCCATGATCCTGTTATTGGTTCATTGATTTACCTTTCTTGGACTATTTTCTCTGGGTTCTAATAACTGCATCCTGGGAACACCCCGCATCACCCTAGAACACTGTGTCTTCTGACTATTTTAAACTTACAGACTTTTTACCTACTAGTGAACCTGAGACACCATACCACATTTTAGTGTCTCTTGCACAGAACCCTTCGGGTGAGCCCATTCACACTTAAGCTCACTGAGGGCAACTTATTTACTGGATCAGCCCAATGGTACAGTGGCTGCACTTCACACCATGAAGTGTTAATCTAGAGCTGAGGCAGAGTTTGGGAGGCATTTCTTCCAGTACTGCTGATTCTTACAACATTAGACAGAATTCAGCAACTAGGCAAGGATTCTTGGAATTGCCTTCAAGTAAGCTTGAAAGACCAATGATCCCACATTGCACAGAACCATCTAGGTAGACTAGGTAGTCTTGGTAATTTCCAAAACAGATCTACTGTCCCAAATGAACAGTGAGATTTGCTATCCTTAGTTATGTTTAAACTGTTCTTCTTACTATCTCTGGTGGCTTGGAGGGTAAAATAAATCTCTAGTCATGCTTTCAACTGTGGTAGGTAGACTAAGTAGTCTTTGTAATTTCCAAAACAGATCTACTGTCCTAAGTGAACAGTGAGATTTGCTAACCTTAGTTATGTCTAAACTGTTCTTCTTACTATCTCTGGTGGCTTGGAGGGTAAAATAAATCTCTAGTCATAATTTTAACTGTGGTTCTATGAACCCCTTGGTAATTGCCACAGATACATTATATAAGTACCTGGTATTATTAGTAGGTGTTGAGCGAGTCTCATTCTATTGGTGTATATTACATATAACCCCATTTGCATAAACAATTATAGTATTCCAGGCCAAAGAAATGCTTGTTCATGTTCTGCTACATTTAGAAATCTGTAGATCTTGGGCTTAAGTTGAACCAAGTTGTAAGTTTAATTTACATAACACAAATAAACACATTCTTAAACTACTAATATAATTTTGGATGGTTCTATTAAAAAAAAAATACTATTCATGTTTCTTTTACATAAAAGGTTCCAAGTAAAATGCCTTTCAGGGAATTAGACTATAAACAACTTTATCATTATATGCATCAGCTCAACCGTACAGTAGTTTAAGTCAAATATGTATTTTTTTTTGTGTATGCGTGCAAAATAATGAATAGAGTTGCAAATGCTATGGATTTCTACCTATGAAATTCTGGACCAATTATGTTAATTATTGGGAAGGAGCAATACCGGGTTCCCTGGTGGTCTAGTGGTTAGGATGCGGCGCTCTCACCGCTGCAGCCCGGGTTCGATCCCCGGTCAGGGAACTGCCCCAGCCATTAGGGTTGCACAAGCCTTAGTGCCGCTCCCAAACCCGATAAATGAGGAGGGTTGCGTTAGGAAGGGCATCCAGCGTAAAAACATGTGCCAAATCAAGCATGCGGATGATCCGCTGTGGCGACCACTAATGAGAGAAGCCGAAAGAAAATATTGGGAAGGAGCAATACCCTACTTTTTAGTTACTCATGTCATAGAAAAATAATTCTCTCTCAAGTTCATATGAAGTTTATGTGTAATGGGCTTTTAGTGTCACCACAATGTTATGCAGCTCCAGTAATTTAACAGGTAGTTCATTTTGCACTATTCACTCTTGGTGGGGCTCTGTCCTGACATGACCCAGAACACAGTTTATCTGCTTTTAGATGTTAGTCATTGTCATTATCTTTAGCAAAAATGCATAATAGTATTTATATTTGCACACATCATTCTGTGGGTATCCCCGAGCTTGTTAAGTATACAAACATAAACCTGGGCTTCCCAAAGGGTCTACACATGACATTAATATAATACAAATATCTTACAAAAATCTTTAAAAAAAAATCATGTTATGTATGCATGTAGTAGAAGTATTTTTCAAAAATAATAAGAGAAACTTATGGGTGTGGCACAATGGCACAGAGGATCATGTGCCATTGCACACAAGTTCAATCCAAAGCTCAGGTTTCTTTTTGTGTGGAGTTTTTTAACAGGTCCTTTCCTGGTTCCTCCCCAAAACATGCAGTAGGTGAATTGACTACGATAAGTTGGACTTATTTGAGAATGCATGCATTACTCTTATTTTAAGTTTATTTTATCAGATCTTTTAATGAACTGGGTGGCTGAAAATCTACAGACATATGAAGCTGCATTAACCTATTTTCAATCAAATATAACTAACCACCTGTTGGACAGTTATCAATGAATACCAATCAAATAATAATCAGGAAATATGACACAAAATGTTCTCCAATCATCTGAATGTTTGTGTTGGCAAAAATGTTTGTCCTATATCAATAATAGGTTTTACTGTCAGCTTTAGCACATTAAATATATATCTAAAAATCAGACCCCATGTTGTATTGGGGTGTATTCTGACAAACATGAGAATGAATGTGGGATTCATTTTGGGAGGAATCAGCTAGAATCCATGGATTTGAGGGGATTTGAAACTGTCCGGGTGTTGGCTGAAGTGGCACGCCATGAGCAAGCATATTGCTGGGAATTGCCGTTTTTGGTGCCAAGTACATTTTTTTTTTTTATTCTTTAAATTGCCAAAACACAATTGCACTCTGTTAATGTTGGTAAGTGAAATTATATAACAGGAAATTATTTCTTTCTTCGTTATTACAAAGTTTAAGTTGGGAATTTACTAATATTTAGTTAACCACATGTTGAAATGTGGACTTCGGAGATTTTGACATTAATGGAGAGTGAATCACATTAAAGATATCCATTTCCATTTTAAGTATTCAGCATGGTTTGGATGAATAAAAAGAGCAAGCCAGCAAAGAAACAAACAACTTATGAAAAATGTTCAAGCCTAATACAGTTAGATTGGACTCTGTTCAGAAACATAAAATAACATTGCTGGTTCAACACAAGTTCCATGGACAAATATAAGTTCTCCGAACTGTCCGCGATTGCAAGTCTATGAATTGAACATGTACTGTGCATGTCACAGCCTCCCTGATTTCTTCCATTAATCATGTTTAAAGAGAGGGCATATGGCAAACTGGTCAGTCCACATGTGCCAAATGCCAGGATGACTATTTTCTGGTTGGTGACGTAAACACAGTCTTTCTCTTTCCTTTTATCCCTCTATCTATCGTTGCCTCTGTTTGATTCATTGCCTCTGTCTGACTCCCTCTCTGTATAGTCACGCGCCCCTTCATCAAAGCCCTGTCCCTAGGGTCACATTACAAGCTTTTAAAGAGTGCTTCTAATTTCCCTTTATTACGTAACGACAATGATTAGCTGGTAGAATGGTCCATAGCATCCGGATCAGCTTGAGTGATTTCCAGGCTTAGCAGTTACTGATCGTTAGAAGGTCTGATAACATATTGTTGCCATATGAGACCAAACCTACACCAGCACATTAAGTCAGACAGTAATGGCAGGATGCAAAACAGGCCTGTAAGTACTGATGCAGTGCAAATGCAGAATGCTCAAGGGTTTGCTGTTTGACTCACAGTTACTGAATTTCAGTGACACTAATGCTTGTAACATTGATGTAATTGAATATCTGTTTGTGTCCGCACATTTACATCTACCTGAAATCTAAATAGATGGCTTAAGTACGGAACACTGTTCTCTTCTGTGTGATAGAAAAAAACTTTCCCTGTTAATGTAGCATATGAACACAATGTGACCTCATTGTAGCCTATAGTTCTCATACACATTATTACTACTCTAATCATGGTAAAGGTCAGGAAATGTGAATGAACTAAGAAAAACCTTTCATTAATCCTCCTATGAATCATTCTAAACATATGAGCACTCATTAGACTGTGATTTTCCAATAAATCTCACCCATTTTATGTCTTATTAGAATGAATTCCAAGAAATTAAGAATGAAATACACACACACACACACACACACACACACACACACACACACACACACACACACACATATATATGTATAGTTATGAAAGGGTTGCTCTCTCGGTCTATGCAACTTAAAAAGACAAATATAAGTGACTTTAAGTTATTGGAAAATATTTGAGACACAATCATGCACAGTTCAAATACTTTAAGCTTTAAGCACCTTAAGGTGCACGAGCCACTGACGCCATGACACTTGCATAAAGTTCATTTACTGCCTGGTTAAAAAAAGACAAAAACAGACAGGGACTGGAAGTTTATATTGTCTAATGAAAAACATGTCTTTTTTAAGTTTCCCAACCAACACTTTTTCTTTTGGATATATACTGTAGATATGATAGGATATATAGATATATAAACAATTTTTAATTTACGATGATGTATGACTATATCTATTGCGTGCACCACTGTTTCTGAAGCCCAACACCTGCTGCGCACATGAATACATAGCTTGCTTAGATAGTATTTTCACGTGTTATGTAAAGAGACAACCGCTCATAGCAAAGTATTATCCAAGAACACTGACATTTTGACAGGGTGCAAACCCTAATAGATGGGTATTCTATTTTATATATATATATATATATATATATATATATATATATATATATATATATATATAGAGAGAGAGAGAGAGAGAGAGAGAGAGAGAGAGAGAGAGAGAGAGAGAGAGAGAGAGAGAGAGAGAGAGTTATGCTTAGTCTATGCAACTTAAAAAGACAAATATAAGTGAATTTAAGTTATTAGAAAATATTTACCATTTAAATACTTTAAGCTTTACTACTGAAAGAATACTGTATTTTCAGCATTTTTTTCTGTTCGATGTATAAGAGTACTTTTGTTAATGCACTTTATAATTAGGTAAGCCTAAATCAGCACCCAAAATCTCATCCCTCTCAGTCACTTGAGTTAAGATTATTGCCTGTAAAAGCTTTTTCATTATGAACAATTATTCCAACAAAATGAAGCATTATATCTAATAACAGGGAGGAAAGACAGGGAGGATAGCTGAATACTATGTGCTTTGATATGCTTGGCTTTGAAATACATAGAAAAAAAGGATACACATTCACACAAACACAAGCCCTACTGTGAGACGAAAATTTAGAGCTGTCACTATGTCCTGCTCTCCCGCTATTAAGATAATCAGCTGGATATTAGTTAATCAGAATATCCCTGTCCTGAGGGATACCCTGTAATCTTTACACACAAACACACACACACACACACACACACACACACACACACAGAATACGCTTACTAATAGCTTCATTATGTGTCATTATAGACGATATGTTTTGTCATTAAGACACCGCAACAGCTTAATACTTCATAATTTTATGTGAACTTTTGTTTAAATATAATGCAGAATACAGAAGTTATACAGAAGATCCAAAACATCAGCATTTATCTGACACATTATAATTAATTCCAATTATAATTTGAACAGATGTTTTGGACCACATGTTTAGTATTAAAGTTCATACAATTACGCATTTCTTTAATTGTAGATTTACGCTTTAATATTTACATTTTTGGTTAGATAGTGTTCTTAGTGCAGGCTCATCTTTAGATTTCGATCCTTTAAAAACTTCGGGTCTCTCTTTCTCCTCATCTTTTACAAAGTTCTGTAAAATCCTTTGAAGTCTTCTGTCCAAAATCTGGCCACTTTGTGAGTGGAAAAGTGTGCAAAGCGCTAGGCGATTTCTTCTCTTCACGCTGCTGCCTCCATTCACATTTGTATCAGTCAACGCCAGACAAAGTTATAGGGGTATGACTGGTACAAAGCACATAGATGTGTTCTTAGTAACAGGTAAGTGGTATTATAGTGAGGCCTTGAGTTCTTTTATAAAGTCCTTAAAGCATTTTAAATGCAGCACAAAACACTACTCGAGGAACAGCATATCTTTGGAAATTCACAGGAACCAAGACATAGAAAAAACACCAACAAAAAAAGTTCACAGTTGCAACACAGCTCATTCTTACACTCTTCGTGTCTCCTGCCCAAATGAATACCATAAAATAAAGAGTAAGAGAGAGGCAGAGTAATGTGCCGGGTTGGACATAGTGTGCAAGACGCTCATGGGAAATGCAGAGTTTTTTTTTAGTTGTAGTGCTTTCACGGAGAGTTATAATAAAGCCATGCAACAAGGAATAGGAATCAGGGTCAGGAGCCATGAAGGATGGACTTTATATCCCAGAATACCATCGTTCACAGGAGATCTTGAAAAGACGGGGGAAGACCGAACTTGGCAGAGTCTCAGGTCTGGTCCAGCCACTCGGCTCGTTTCGGAGCTTTGCAGGTGTGTATATCCACAGCCTCCTCGCAGTCTTTACACTCAACAGCACAGCACCATTTGAACTTACATTCGCACTTGGTGATGCGCTTCACACGTGTGGTATCGTAGCCCCGGCCACAGCACATCACCTCACAGCCATCTGTCCCTCGAGATGATTTGTTGCACACACGGCCAGCCGTGCCTAAAGAACCTTCACAATAAAACAAAATATTAGTAAATGTCATAGTTAAAATGTTTAATATCTGTAAAAGAGTACAAAGTAATTCATTGTAAGATACAAATCATTCATGCCAAACTCTTTAGAGTATTGTGCAGTTGTTTGCCTTTATTAAATTCTACCTCTACACTGACTCTCAGGTAAAAGGGTGTGCTTTATGTGTTCATTGAGTTTTAGGGTTAAACAGGCACTGGACAGTGAAGCTCCTGCACTAAAAGAATCAGTGTCACTGGAGTCACCCTGTTCCCTGCGGCTATGCTCCCATCAGTTCGAGAGATGTGTTGGCAGGAAGAAGGAATGGCTTTTGAAAAATGAGCCTGTTGTATCCTTGGGCGTCCAAATACCACCGAGGAAGGGGGGGAAATTACTAAGCCACTGAAATAACTGAGCTGGTAAGTCGTCTGTCTGAGTCAGTCGCAAAACCAAACCAAACACAACCCAGACGTAACACACATGAGTCATGCTTCACTGCCCTAGTGGTCATTAGCCATGACAGTAATGTATCCCTGTTCAATGCAACACTGTCCCTCATGTCGTGTCTTCCACACCTGCCTGGTGCCTGATGCAGGTGCTGCATTTTTATGATTTAAAACTGCTTAAAACTGTCATAGCTAGTTAAGGCAGGGTTGTGTAAGCTGTAGACCTAAATAACCTGGTGACTGTAATAAACCGGATACCATATGAAATAAAAAAAAATAATGGGTTTGAAATATTTGAATTTTGTGATGTCATTACCATTGTATGTATTATAAATCACTGTTGCTTGTCAATATAGTAGAGTTATTATTACATTATAATAACTATCGAAAAGTATTTGACTAAAAGGTTTAATTTGTATTTACATTTCTCCTGACACATAAACACCATAACTGCAATTACAAAATCACTCCTAAGCAGCATTCAATACATTACAATTCAATGGCTTTACCACTGGTACAACAAGGATATGCTATTTATTATTATTGAAACAAAAAACATGTACACAGATATTTCTGTCCTTCTCTTTATAAGTTGTATCATGAATATTATTTATTGAGTTATCTTAAGACTGAGACCCTCTGTAATATCTCTAGGAGTCAATCCCCAAACCCATCAGAAGCTACATCAAACCTTAAGTAGTGTGCTTATAGGTGTAAATGTGAGTGTGTGCTGTAGATGTGTGTCTAAATGCACTGCCTGTGGGCAGCAGGGTCACTGTGTGAGAGTGTCAAGGATTAACGAGGCAGAATCATCACGCTCCACCTCTCATGACCCTTTTAAAGCCTTCGCTGCCCCAGGGAAGGTGTGGCAGAGGCCTGAGCTGGGGCAGGTGTGAGAATTGGCTTACTGTCGGCAGCAAATCCTACCTGCCTCGCACTCTTCCATGCATAAACACCTTTAAGCCAACTTTATGCATTTTTGTGAATAAAATTAATGATTTCAAAACAGTCTTAGTACATATACTATATGGACAAATGTTTGTGGACTCCCGAATATAAAATTCCTATATCCTTTTTAATTCCACATTCAGTTCCCATTTGCTGTTACAATAACCTCCATGTTTCTGTGAAGATGTTCCACTGGATTTTAGAGTGTGATTGTGGTGATGCTCATTCAGCCACAAGGGCATTAGTAAACATAGGGTCACAAAGGGTGAGGAGGCCAGGGGTGCAGATGGTCTTCCAATTTATTTTAAAGGTGTTTAATAGGGTTGAGGTCAGAGTGTTATAGCAGGCCACTCAAGTTTCAAACATGCAAACCATATCATTGTGGAGCTTTGCTTTGTGCAGAGGGCCACTGTCAGGCTCGAACAGGTTTGGGTCTCGTAGTAAAGTGTAGTGTAGAAAGTATAGTAAAAATGTAATACATGCAAAGACATCCTATACTGGTGTGTGCCTCCAGCTTTGTCGTAACTGTTTAGGAAAGAACCATATATGGCTGAAAAATCTAGGCGTCGCTATAGTTATGTCTACTGTATATTGTGTACATCAAAGTGCCATACCTGCAGCTTTGTCCATTAGGCAGTAGTCAGGTGAGTTCTCAAAGTACACCAGATCATTTTTTGTTGCGTTCCGGAAGTCCTTGTGAGCCACAGTGAATCCTGCTCCATCTTGGTTTACCGTGACTTCAATGGCGCCATTGTATTTTTTACGGAGGTAATCACCGGTCTTCCGGAAGTCGGACATCGCCAACCAGCAAGTCCTTAAGGTGCAGGAGCCACTGACGCCATGACACTTGCACTCTAACTTCATAAAGCGCTTTACTGACTGGTTAAAAAAGACAAAGCACAGACAGGGACTGGAAGTTTATATTGTCTAGTGAAAAACATGTCTTTTTTAAGATTCCCAACCAACACTTTTTCTTTTGGATATATAAATATGATAGGATATATGGATATATAAACAATTTCAAATTTACGATGATGTAAGACTATATCTATTGCGTGCACCACTGTTTCTGAAGCCCAACACCCGCTGTTCACAGGAATACATAGCTTGCTCAGATAGTATATTCGCACCTTATGTAAAGAGACAACCGCTCATATTCTATATGCAATAGCATTGGTTCTATATTCTATAGCAATAGCATCGGTCATTACAGTGATCAATGTTTTCAAAATGACCACCAACTCATAATTGAAATGTAATTAATGTGTTGAGCTTGTACATCATTCCATGAGTCATGGGTGAATGTGAAAAATCAGGGTCAAAAGAACTTAAAAGAAGCAAGCATCCTACTAATTATACTTCTTACCATTCTGCCACAGCGATTGTTATGAAGGTTCACAAGTGCCCGTGCATCCTTCACCGTCCTCTCTTTGGCATCTATGAATGCTTTTGCAAACTTTATCCCATAGTTAATGTTGTCACTGCAGCCACCCCAGTCAAACTCGCCTCGATCATCCTTTGACTTGCCACGCTTGTGTGGGTCACAGTTGCACGTCCTTAGCTCCCCCTGGCTGCAGGCACGGGTAATGGCGTACACAACACCCGCAGAGGAGATTGCATACACAAAGGCGGCCTCCCGACTGCCTGCACAAATAGATGCTGTTAGAGAGGAGGATGACACACACACACACACACACACACACACACACACACACACACACACACAGACAATAGCTCCCTCCCTTACCTACTCAATCATATAATCACACACTCCATCTTGTTTAAGAAAGAGCCTTGTAATCCCAAACAATATCACACACACCCGCATAACTCATTCATCTGATTCTGACACGTCTAAAAGGATGCATCAGCACATAGCGTAAGTGTTACTTTTAAATATTAGTGCAGGAGTAATCTCTCTGGGATGGGTTCCTCTCCAGTCAGATAAACTGTTTAAAGCTGGGCATTGTGATACCCCAATCACTGCTGTTCCGGGGAAGTCAGCTGAGGAAGGCTGCTTTTCACAACAACCCCCTATTTTCAGAGAGAACTACTCCTTTGTTTGGCTTCCAGTCACTCACACTGATAAAACTAGCTAAGCTGAAAATAAGAAAATATAAACCGTTTATGTTTCTACAGTATTGTGGAAGAACAGTGGAAATTAGACCGCATGTGATACAAGAGAAATTGCAGTAGCTTTTAGCATACTTTTAAAGCTCTAACAAGCAATTTAATGCAATGCTTTAAATTTCTCTAGTTCATATTATATATTTCTTACATTTTCACATTTATGATGCCATTAACAAAACAAAGAGTACAAAATGTTCTTCTTCATACAGTTCACCAAGGTTAAACATGCACCTGTGGCAAGTATTAACTGGACCTATTAGATAATATTTATCATCCCCTAGTCTGATACAGTGACAAAAACAAATGTCAATGTGTATTAAGCCTAACTAAGCAAATTTAGTTTGATAAAAAATTCCTGAATAAATGATCACTTTAATTATCATACAGATGACACATTTATTTATCAAAACACATGGTAAAATAAATTATTTGTATGTTTTCTTCTGTTTCAGTTATCTTCATGGCCATTCAACTCAGAAATGACTAGAACACACCCATCTGATTCATTCTGTACTGGGTTTCGTTTTTGGTGACCTAGTTGGTTTATTATATTTATATTTGCTAACATCCACCCATTAATTTTTTTGATCGATTTATCTATCTATCTATCTATCTATCTATCTATCTATCTATCTATCTATCTATCTATCTATCTATCTATCTATCTATCTATCAATCAGTCTGTCTGTCTGTCTGTCTGTCTGTCTGTCTGTCTGTCTATTATTATAATGAAAAAGTATTACTATTGCCATTAGTAGTAATAGTAGAAGTAGTAGAAGTAGCTAAAAGCTACAGCAATCCTTTTTATTTCAAATATAAAAACAGAAAGACTTTGAATTCATACTCATGCTATTATATGTCATACAAAGTGCATTTCACATTTTCTAACACATCTAATCACTTATGATCTGCTTTATATTTCACATAATTATCAACTGTTTGACAAGCTTTACTTTTATGAGATCCAAACTCTTCATGGCTGTCAAGAACATTTGGCAAATCCTCACTGAAATGTTTCCTCCCTTTGTGCTACACAGAACTTAAATGATGTAAATTATTATTTATAAATCATATGCACCATGTACACTTTGCCAGACTGCACACATAAATTAGACTTTTTTATTATGCCTCTGAGTAAAAAATGTTGATCTGGATTTTTATTTTTACCTTACATATCAATGGGGACATTATAAAGCCGGCAGCTCATCTAAAGGTGGAAAACTTGGACAGTGATACTTCATAAATATGGTCCAGGGCTTTCTTAAAGCACAAACAAATCCCCACAGAAAGAGAGCCAGATATACAGTATGTGATTGACTGAGATAAGTAGGGATTGGACATATTAAGTAAAGACTGAATGAAAGGAAGACTGAATGGCAGCTAAAATAACAGAAGAAAAAATTATAGGCCTTGAAAGATTTGACTTGCTATAAGAAAGTACATTTCCATAGCACTCCATTTTTCTGTAAATTCAAGTTTGGTTCTGTGGCTCTCCAGGTCTCTATATCAAATTCAGATATCACCCCCAGCGTTACATTGCTCACTGTTCCTAAACAAATATTCCCAAAAACAGAGCTACTCACTTCGTTGCATGGCCCTGCCGAAGACGGTGTGGTCACGCTCAATTGTGCTGCAGTTCCAGCGGTGGTGTCTGAACTGGTGTTGGCACTCACGGATCCACTCCTTTCCTCCCTCGCTGATCGACTGCATTACATCTGGATACTTCTGACACAACTGTCTCTGCTTATTTACCAGACCTGGCACATTATCACATATAACCCGTGCACCCAAAGCACCAATGTACCTAAAACACACACACAAACATGTATTTAAACACATACTCCTAACTATTTAACAGTTATTAATAGTCATATCATTTTAAAAAATGCTCTGTGTATATTTTAGCTTAGGGGTCTTTAAACCTTTAAACCTGATCTGTGTAGCTGCAGGGTTTTATTCCAGCCAAATACAAGGCATAATACATAGTTGAATGAAGACCATGATTATATAATTAAACAGAAATTAAAAGTGGCTCCTACTTGGTTAAAATTAAAACCTTTTCTAACACTGACACTTCGTAGATAAGGTTAAAGACCCCTGATCTAGTAAATCCAATATTGTTATGTTTAACAATACTAATGCAAAATGTTATTTATGTTCATGTCCTGTGTCTTAATGCAAGGCTAGATTTCTGTACAATGGAATAGAAGACAGTAAGCTTTAGTTTTCTGTGCATGAGAAGAGAGAATGAGCCGGTCTGCTCTCCAAGATTGTGTTACAGTGTTATTGTAAGATTTATTGGACATGTACATGTTCTGGGGTGGCAATGAAAAAAAAGGTGTGGCTGAAGAACTGCTTCATGCTGAACAAACTGTTTTTAAAATTATCTTTCTCAAATGGTGCACATGACAGTGTAGGGAAGGGAATTGTGATTTTATGAATGCTATTATATATTGTGATGACTGGAAATGAATATTAAATAAAATAAACTGTTAATCTCATACTGTGTGCCTGAGCTGCTGCGAATTGTTGGTAATAAAGGATGGATGGGGCTGTTTTTTTTGTTCTAGAACAAGCAGACCTTTATATGTTTTTCTAATTAAGTAAAAAGCTACTGAATAATAATGAATGATAACTTGTAAAATTTTAAGGAGCCATTTGTGAGGTTGTTTAGCTAGAGAACTCCTGACTCATTAGGCCATATTTTGGATTTTTAAACTCAGAAATACCACAAGTTCTTCTCCTGTCAGTAAAGAACAAACATCCAAGGCTAGCATGGGCTCAGACTCACCCAAACTGGACAGTTGGAGACGGAAAAAAGTGCACTGATGAGCCTGTGGCCATAATCGCACTATATTTGACTGACAGGCATGTAACCATATGTGACTGCCTGCTGCAGTCGCCCATCCATGTTTTTCTACTCACTACAATTATAAAGTGCTTATTCGAGTTTCTATATCCTTCATGGCAGCTTGAACCAATTTGATCATTGTCCTCTAGCGTTTTCACCTACAGAACTGCCACTCACTTAGTGTTTTTGTTGTTCACACCATTCTGTGTAAACTCTCATAAGATCCGCAGTTTGTGAAATACTCAGACCTGCCTACCTGGAAACAAAACCATGCCACTGTCAAAAGAAAAAAAAAAACATTTTTCCCCATTCTGGTGTTTAATGTGAACATTCTGAGGCTCTTGGCCTGCATCTGCTTACAATGTAACGCATTGTGCTGCTGCCCAATCATCGACTGAATAGATACCTTGAGTAACCTGGAGCTTCTAATATGTTGTCTGCATTGACTAGCATGTTAACACTATTTGGTGTTACATGTAACAAATGCTAACACTTCAGCAATTGAAATTAGGTCAAATCCACAGAATTGTCATATAAATGCATAAATCAAAAGCCTGCAGATTTGATATTTTTCTACACTGTTGTTTAGATCGCCAGAGGTAGTGGACTAATTTGTGTCTTAAAGAATGTTATAAAATGTTGACATTTTTCGAAGCAGCTGAGAGGTTTCATAAAATTTCAACATTTTATAACATTCTTCATTTGAGAAAAAGCTTGGCAAATAATTCTATCCTAAATATTGTAAATAATTTGACTGCCTTATAAACTGCTGATTACCATAATTACATTGGGTTTCAGTACACCATTGACTGTATTACTATTATTATTTACTACATAATGTTACTAAAGTTAAAAGTGTAATGACTTGGGACTCATTGCAGTGAAAACAATCCATGAAATTGACAAGGACAGGACATAACCAATGTTGGAAAAATTCATCTGCAAATAGTTTGCAATCGTATTTATATTTTTTTTAACAAATGAAAATCTTACATCCAGCAGATAAAAAAGGTTAACAACATAGTGAAGCTTTGTTGATTGCTCTTGTTGAAAAGTTCAAGTATAAATGTTTTAACAGTATCAGTAAATAAGTAGTTGATTATGCACATAAAAATGCACAAAAACTGTTTATAAGGGGTCTGTGTTTTGCTTTGGTTTTTTATTTTCACACTGAAATCCCCTGTCCTGATCAATATGCCATGACTGGAAGATCCCCAGTAGTGTCCAAGATGGATGTTTGCAATTATTTTATACAAAAACATTGAGAAACACTGAGTGGTGTCAAAATGCAATACTGATATTCTTCTTACATAATCAGGGACTTATGGTAACTCTGCTGCCGTCTTTCACAATTTAGCTAAAGCTTGAAAGATAGCAGGACCCATTGCTCTCCCTCGCTCTAGTTTCCACTCCTGTTATGGATGTTCCCATTCCAACACAGCCCACCATTTGTTTACCGTTCTTCTAACGTGCCTTAACCAAGACTGGCACAAACTATACACAATACGCACAAAGACAGACACACATTGCATTTGTCAGTGACTTTCCCACTAAGTTTTTTATCTTTACTATTCTTATTAACAGTTCTTGTGTCATAACTCCTGAGATACAGCAGGGTAATGTCTGTCCTTGTACGACATTGTGGAAGGCACAAACACACAGATGCAGATGGTACAGATTAACCCTTCTGCTCTGTTCACTGTAGCAGTGATTGTCTCAATGAGCAAGAACAACTTTTATAGTTAAACAATTTTAGAATGATTTTATCATCCCAATGTCTTAGGAGCAGAAAGGGCCCCTGGTGCAGAGGGTTAAAGGTCTTGCTCAAGGGCCCAATAGTGGAGGCTTGGCGGTGCTGGGGCTTGAACAGCCAACCTTCCAATTAGTAAAGTACCACTGAGCTACAACCTTCCACAAATAAAAGAACTGAATTAGACGAAGTAACACCACAACTTCCAAAAAGATACAAAAATATATATAGGTTTGCCTTATTTAACTTCTAGGTTTGGCTAATTAACCTATTAATTTGCTTGTCTGCATTTGTTTTAGGCAATAATTATGATTATACTGTAAGAAAACCTCACCAGCTTTTCAAAAATGTTTACTAGCAGTTTAAACAGATGCACATAAGCACTAACCTTACTGATGTAACTCCTATAAATCTTACATAAAAATTGAATGAATTTGAATTGTATGAATTTTCCAAGATAAAAGCCAAGCCTATACCCAGTTTTTAAAGTTAATGCCCACTAGGCACACAAATGTTTCTTGTTAGATTCTAGTTGTGGCATCAATTGATTTAAACAAATAATGTGATATTTTTTCTAGATTATCCACTTTTTAATATTAAAACAGCGTTGCACACTATTTGAGATTATGAAAAAGGTGTAGCTATAGGTGTGTTTTTTACAGTAGTGGATGGTGTTTGTAGGTTCTTTTGGAGGATTAGACTTATAATAGAACAAAACAATGCCTACACATAGATTACACAAGTACACAAAGTTTTCATGTCATCAGAAAAAAATGTATATTCCAAATTCAACCATAATTTGCCGACCAAAAAATTATGTATTCCAAATGTTTCGTCATTCCTATAACTTTAACAATTCCACTTTCTGTAAATATTAAAACTGGCTTTTTCAATTGACTCAGACCATGAGGTTTAAACAAATGCTGTCATCTAAATGTTCTAATATGTTTGGTGGCACAGTTACACTATCACTGCTATATTCAAAGTGAAAATGCGGTTGGTTCCCCAGGTGTTTCTTTGCACTTCATATAAACTTCATTGTGATTAGTGTATGGAGGCTGATCCTCAGCTGACACCTGCTCTGCATCACTCTACTTAAGCCTGTTCCAAGTGGAACCTGTTCAGTTATGTCTGATCCTGCGCTGCTCACATGGCTGACTGGGTAATACAGAGAGGGTGGTACCTCTTACGAAGCCCACACACACACACACACACACACACACACACACACACACACACACACACACACACACACATACACATACACACATTCACCCTCACACACATCCCACGGAGGTTTCACACATGATGATGGGATGGAGAGGGGCTTTTACTGCTGTGGTAAATCATTATCCACAGGACTGTAACAACACACCGTAAAAACACACTCTGGAACCCGTATTGCATGTGTGTGTGCGTGAGAGAGCGAGGGATCAGATATGGTTAGGCTTCACTGGGTAAAGAATGCATGACTGTGGTGATTTGCCCCTCGTTAGGGTGGCTAAAGAGCCAATAAAGCAGAACTGCTCTTTCTCTCTCTCTCTCTCTCTCTCTCTCTCTCTCTCTCTTTCTCTCTCTCTCTCTCTCTCTCTCTCTCTCTCTCTCTCTCTCTCTCTCTCTCTCTCTCTCTCTCTCTCTCTCTCTCTCTCTCACATTGGCATGGACAAATAGGGATGCTTTATGCAAATGTATGTTTATTGTTAGTGAAACCAAACACAACACAAAACATGTGACAAGATAAACTTGTAAGTATAATGGTGTTTTAAATTACGTAAATCATCAGGATACCAAACAGAACTTTTGCTATGTTTCCACATGAATGATTTTAACTGACGGATGTATGCATCATGCCGGTTGGTGCTTGATTGGATGCTTAGTGCATCATTAAAACAAATGTTTAGTGATTACAATTAAAAAAATTAAGATAAAAAAAAAGATTTTTCCTTTAATATTTATTTATATGATAAAATAAATATTAAAATGTATAAAATATTATATATATATATATATATATATATATATATATATATATATATATATATATATATATAATATTATATTTTATAAATTTTAATATTGATTTTTATTAACATTAAGGTTAAAGTTTTAGTAAAATTGTAAGCTTGTCATATAGATAGTCTATGCATTTGAACTATGCATAAAAAAATGCCTGATTTCTGAAATTGTGGCTTATTGGACAAATAGCAAAAAAATTCAGCACTAAACTTACAAATTGCATTACAGTTCTTCAAGATAGTCATACACATTTTAGATTCCTTCTTGCCATAGTTCTCTAAAAAAATGTGTTGTAAGGTTCTTCAAATTTTGTGTGCATGTCCTCAGAAATGCTGTACATTTATATATGATATGGCTTAATGAGACTTTCAGATTTCCAGACTGTATTAAACATTAATAAAGATATATAAATTGTGAGGGTTTAGGTCTGTAAACCATAAAATATTTCTGAACAGAATGTAAAACACTTTCCAAGTTTGCTTTGTAGAATTCAAGAGTTATATTTATATTAAGTTTGTAATCTGATGTACCAGTGTAGATTTATTCATTGCTAGAGACTCAAAGCACTTTTGTATGTCGCTCTGGATAAGGGCGTCTGCTAAATGCCACAAATGTAAAATGTAAATGTAAAACACATGCATTTCAGCTATGTTAGAAGCAGAGAAACTGTTTTTGCACAGAGAAATATTTTTCCTTCCTTCTTATACACCCTTAGAGCAAAGGTTAAGGGCCTTGCTCAAGGGCCCAACAGTGGCAACTTGGCAGTGCTGGGACTTGAACCCTCAATATTCTGCTTTGTCCACTGTAATTTGCACTAAAGAAATAAACTAAAAACTTGAGTCCTAAATCAGTCTTATAAACCTGATCATTTGTTTCTCCAGTTCAACTAATAAATTCAAGTTCAGCATGCCATGGAATATAGCCGTGTACATGGTTATGGGCTCTGGATACCCTCTCATAGTGTGTGTGTGTGTGTGTGTGTGTGTGTGTGTGTGTGTGTGTGTGTGTGTGAGAGAGAGAGAGAGAGAGAGAGAAAGGAAGGAATGTAAAACAAAATGCAAAACAAAAGCCTAAATCAGTGGTTTGACCTTAGAGTCTCTTGATCTTACTGAGATTGACTGTAACCCTGATGAAAGTGAACGCATGCATACACGCACATCAATACAAACCACATACAATTAAAAAACACTGATTTTTGAATAGTGTGTGTGTGTGTGTGTGTGTGTGTGTGTGTGTGTGTGTGTGTGTGTGTGTTTGTATGTAAAATTGGGTGAAACAAAGAGCCAGAGAGAGAGAGAGAGAAAGAGAGAGAGAGAGAGAGAGAGAGAGAGAGAGAGTAAAGAGAGTAAAGAGAGTAAAGAGAGTAAAAGAGAAAGTGAGTGAAAAGAAAGAATGAGAAAAAATACATTCATTAATATAAGACTCTAACAGGCAGCTTCAGAGGAGTCCTCTGTCTGCTGAGAGTGATGGATGGGGGGATTATGTAGAGGGGAATCACCTTCCCTGTATCTTTGGTCAGTGTCTCCCATTGGTGAGGTCACCTGACAGTTGATAAAGGTAGTGATATAAATAGTCTTTTTTAAGTCACTTGATACAGGGTTATACATTTATTTTCATATTTCATGTCATGTTATTGTGTATGCGAATTGAAATTTCTCTAAGGAAAATAGATAGTATGATGTACATGCGCGAGCCATGCAGAAATATGTCTCGAACTGCCACGAATTAAAGAAACAGGAAAGGAAGTGCATGTGTGTTGTATACATATATGTATGTGTGTGTGTGTGTGTGTGTGTGTGTGTGTGTGTGTGTGTGTGTGTGTGTGTGTATGCCTACAGTTGTGCCTCATTGTCTCAAAGTCTCCAGTTGAGAGTACATGTCTAGCCAAGCAGACATTACATTTATTGGACTTCGTTATTTCTCTATTAGTCCATTTTTTGCTGCGTTTGCTGGCAAAGCACCAAAAAAAAATGTCACGGAGAGAAATATACAGATAATAATTTGGATACAACACTGTGCCAAATCTGAAAATATAAATATTGAGGTGGTTATATTAAATTAATATTATATATTAATATTGAGTTCCATCAATAATGAATATAAAAGTATTATTTATCTTTAAATGTAAAGCAGATTATATCATATGGCATAATAGGTGCATGTGTTTATCACTATCTTTTAGTGTTAATTGGCTAAAAAGTCACTTATATATTTGAAATCGTATAAATATTAATATAGGCAGGCTATCAATTAAAAAGCTGAAAGAAAACTCAAAAAGCAGGTAACACATCCAGAGGTCACTGGCTTAGTGGTTACTAAAGGTCTGAGAGAGAGAGACAGAGAGAAGGAAGAAAGGGAGAGAAGGTGGATTCATAAGTGCACTCGTGAGTTTTGATAGTGGATAATAATTATGCACTCTCATGGATTTCAGCAGCACCACGCTTATAAGTGTCCAAAAAGAGTTTTTATGGAATGGGGGTAGAGATAAATAGATAGATAGATAGATAGATAGATAGATAGAGAGAGAGAGAGAGAGAGAGAAACTACTTACCACCAGGACGAGTCCACGCGGGGTGTGTGGATGAGGATGAGAAGGATGAACGTGCAGTAGAGGCGCGAGGAAGCGCCGGTGGCGCGCGCGGCGGATTCACCGAGGATCCTGAGCGAGCCGTGACCTTTACTGAAGCCCAACATCGCTCAGTCTGTCCGCCAGTGCGCGACGCTACGCTACAAGTACACCGCTGCGTGTTTGCCACTCCGTGCGCCGCGGTGACGGGGTGTGTGTGTGTGTGTGTGTGTGGATCGTTGCGTTCCTCAAGGCTGCTGTTCGCTCCGCGCGCGCTCCTGTTCTCTCTCTGATCGGCTCTTGCCGCGCGCCATTTAAAAGTATTCCCCAGCAGCTGGCACACGCACCAGAAATAATCCGAGCCAGAGCGCTGGAGGAAGCGTTTCCCACTCTTTCCCTCTCTCTCTCTCTCTCTCCCTCTTCCTCTCTCTTTCTTTTCTCCCACCTCCTTTTTTGAAAGCGTTATAAAGGTCTCAGCAGAGCGCAGGACGCGTGAGCAGGCAGCGCGCGCTCTCTTCCCGTTTGAAAGTGGTGTGTCCGTTCTACAGAGGTGTGATGGTGTTCATGCAGATGTGCAACAAACAACAGCTGACAAGAACCTTCCGCTGTGCTATGCCATCAGTACTGTATCTCTCTCTCTCTCTCTCTCTCTCTCTCTTTCACTGATATTGGAGCACAGAGTTGTGTGGTGGGAGGTGTGTGTGTGTGTGTGTGTGTGTGTGTGTGTGTGTGTGTAGGGTGGGTTGTATTTAGGAATGCCGACACATCGCGGTCTCTCTGTCATTGAGCAGAATTTGCGAGGTCTGAGCGCACGCGCTCGGGATGCTCTGCTTCTTTCGTGAAAAAAAAAAAAAAACATAAAAGAGAAGTACACCGGCTGACCATAATCTATACGTTATAAAAAATAAATAAATAAAAAAATGCAAAGCCATACAATCATTATCATCATCGTCGTCTTAATCATGAACTCCATCATCATAATGTACAACATTACATTATATAGTATTAACCTAAACCGCATTTTCCCTAACCCTTGTCCTGGAGTGTTCATGTTCTGTACATGTTAGTGTTTTACCTGTGTCATACCCACTTTCACTAAACAGCTAATCAGCAGCCCTTCTTGGATTGAATTGGGCATGTTACTGCAAGGACAACAAAAAAAAGACATAATTAAAGTTACTAGGGTAGTTGCAGTAAACAACTTCAGAGAACAAGAATTTAGGAAATTTGTGCTGTATTAAATAATAAGGATGCGAATCTAACTGTGTACAGAGAGTGAAGTGGAGTGGAGCTTGCACAAGTGGCATCATACCTAAACAAACTTCAGTGTCAAATGCTTTCCAACTGGTCTTCTGCAACAGAAACACAAGTCCATCAGCTGAATAGCCTATAATGCTTTTTCTTTTCTTTTTTTTCTAAATAGAGGTCAAATGGGAGAAATAATGAGTAGAAAGGAATAGAAATATAGCATGTGGTTTGTTTGTTTGTATATATAAAGTTTTTTATTAAACCTTTCAACAGATCATCATTTGTGTTACAGAATCTGTATTACTAATAATAGTACTAATATTACTACTACTACTACTACTAATAATAATAATAATATTTTTTAAACAATAATAATGCTATATCAGTGTTTAAATTGCACAGGGTTAATTCAGCTTCCCCAGGTTGAAAACAAATAAATATAGCTAAAAGTTATGGATATTGTATTTGAATAGCTGAATATAAATCATATAAATTTAACACTAGACAGTGGTGTTTTGAAGTTACTATTAAAATCCTAAAGGTGATTAATATATTCCTCTTTAACCACAGCAATTTGTCAACAATTACTATTTATTTGCCATTGTATGCTTTTTGCTTTTAATTACAGTAGTGACGTGAAACATCAATGATCCAAGTTACTATAAGTTGCTATAAGTTTCTATACTGCACACAGCCACTAAAATTTTAATATTTACTAATATAATACTAATACTTTTATTTAAGACTCCTTCCTGAAGATGTACTGATTGTTACAAAGCCCTGACACCAGAGATTCCCTCTATTTCAAATCTCCCACAGAAACTTCTTCATATGACAGAATATGTTTTTGTTAAATAAAACACTTTTGGTTAATGATTAGGTATCATCTTCACAAGCTCCTTTAGAGACAGTAACTTTTTCTGGCATTATTGCATTAATATCAACTAATCATTGAATAATATCTTCCTCTATTTTCAGAAATGATAGAGAAAACTATTCAAAACCTGATCAATCAGATTCAAGAAGTCAAAATGCTGCAGTCAGAAAGTTATATTATAGCAGGGACCCCAATTCCAAAATGTTTTCCACTGGATATCACTGATAAAACAATCAAATAAAGTCTAAATGTATGCAAAACTTAAAATTACTTTCAAGTTAAATTTTTATTTATTGAATTTTATTACACTGCAAGCATTTTCCTGAGAAAAAAAAAAGAGTTCTGATTATTCAGTGACTTCACAACTACACAAAGTGTGTGAGACAGCCTTAAAAACTTTGTACAGACTTTGTTGATAGATGTTAAAGCAAAGCCACATGCTATATAAAGATGCCTCGCAAGCTAATTTGGCCCCAGCTCTCGCACTGTGCTCTCAGCCATTTCGAATGATAACAGCTGATCTCAGAGCAGGGACAATATGTTCAAGGTGCAAAAAAGAAAATCTAGAGAGGAACTGAGAGTAAAAAGAGGGAAGTCCCTCTCAGGATGGTTGTCTGTTGTCAGTCAGATTTGAATTGCTGCAACATATATCTTTGTAAATCATAAGGTCACGCTGACATCATGTTGCCAAACTACATTTAGCCTGCTGCTATTAACACTGTTCAGACGTAACAATGCAATGCCTCTGAGCCGTGTTACTGCCTACTGAATTGGAATAAACTTGACACCTTGTACATGTGAGCTAGAACATCAGAGGCGGCTGCTTTAGACTATTACGGCTTAATTGTCATGGTATGCCAATGATAGTGCCTACACGGCAATAAAGTATCAAGTGATCTACTAGAACAAGAGCCGAGAACGAATCTTCTGAAGATTAGTGAAACTAAAAGCATAGCTGATTGCAAACTGTGAAGAGACTGACTTTATAATGAAAACATCTGTCATGTCAGACTGCCTATTTCTCTTTATGACATCATGTCATGTCCAGCTGGCTGTCAGCAGTTTTTTTAAGGCTGATTAATAACTCAAGGTGACCATTATGGTCCTAAGCACCTATGGCAGTGGAACTGGCTTCTGTGAGCTCATGGTCTATTCCTGTAGGTAGAAAGAGTAAAGCCTTAACTGTTCAGTATCATCAAGATTGGCTCTGATTCAGGAATGGGTGTCCTCGCTTCAGCTGTGCCAGGAAAAAAAAATCACTCGGATATTTAGTTCTTTTTAACATTCACTTACGAAATCATTAATGTGAGTTACTGTGAGATGAACGTCAGCTGATGACAGCTGATGTTCATATTTATGCACCTTGAAAAATGATGACGGTATGAGAAACAGTTTTTTTGTGCTGTGTCACTGTAAAACAATTGGTTTTGAAGGAACACCAACGAGGCATTAAATCCAGCTGATATGTGTCAGAGTTTCTACACTATGGCATGCATTAGTTTTCCTGTTCAGCAAACTTTATCAGGGGATTATTACAGACTTAGCATTGCTGAAAAAAGTTTAACAACTAATAACTGAATTTAATGGCCAATACTGTAAATAAGATATACATATTATACCTCTAACTTCAAAAAACAATATACATACACTATATGAATAAAGGTTTGTGAACACCTGGCTATTATATCCTTATGTTCATATTTAACATAACATTCCACATTTAGTCCCAATTCACTGTTATAATAACCTTCAATCTTCTGGAAGTACAATGTGAAAAAAAAATTAAAGAAACACTTTGAAAACACCTCAGATTTCAATGAAAATAAACATGCTGGATATGTATATTTATATGGACTGGACTGGGTAATGTGTTCGATAAGAATGAAAGTTATCAACCTACAAAGTCACCCTAAATGAAAAAATATGCGGCAGTCTAGTCCATTTTGCTGAAATTTCATTGCAGCATCTCAAATTTGAACTTAGTAATTTGTATGGCCCAATGTGCCTGACAATGTCGGGGCATGCACCTAATGAGATGACTGATGATGTACTCAAGGTTTCTCCTCCCAGATCTGGACCAGGGCATCACTAAGCTCCTGGATATTCTGAGGTGCAACATGGCGGCGTCAGATTTATAATGTCCCAGAGGTGTTCTATTGGATTTAGGTCAGGAGAGCATGGGGGCAAGTCAATGGCATCAATTCTTTAATCCACCAGGAACTGCCTGCATACTCTTGCCGCATAAAGCCGGGCATTGTCGTGCATCAGGAGGAACCCAGGACAAACTGCACCAGAATAGGGTCTGACAATGGGTCTAAGGATTTTATCCCGATACCTAATGGCAATCAGGGTGCACTTATCTAACCTGTATAGGTCTGTAAGTCCCTCCATGTATATGCCTCCATCACCAGACCATCACAATCCTACTTCCAAACCAGTCATGCTGAACGATGTTACAGGCAGCATAACGGCTTCTCGTCTGTCACATAGCCTCAGGGTGAACCTGTTCTTAACTGTGAAAAGCACAGTGTGCCACTGGCCGACCTGCCAATTCTGGAGTTCTATCTAGTCCCACTAGAAGACATTGGGCTCTCAGACCACCCTTATGAAGTCTGTTTCTGACTGTTTGATCAGAGACATTCACACCAGTTGCCTGCTGGAGGTCATAAAACCTCCGGTCTTAAACCTAATATATTAGTCATATGTAGGAAGCAAGCTATAGCAGTAATTTCACAAACATAACCATACACAGGATGACATTCAGTTAAGTGCTTTAATCAAGGCCCTATAATTTAAATGAAAAGTTGCAGTATAAAAATAGCAAATAGAAAGAAAAAACATTTACTATCAGAATAGAGTTTACTGTACAATAAAATAGAACAGGAATAAATAAAAATTAAATTTAAATAGAAATTGAAAATGGTTGCAGTAGTAACAATAGAATAATACATGCAGAACATACAAATATATTTAGCAGTATTTGCATCCATTGAGGCAGATAAGGTGTATAATTTGGTATCTATGAAAGATAAGAAAGTATATAATGTTTGTACTCTATATATTATGTAATTTTTATATAATTTATTATATAATTTGCCAGGGGAATAGAAGGGTTTTTCTATTGACAAGTGGTGATAAATCACATTCTATTTTTGGCTTAATTTTTAATTTCTTATTTTTTTCTTTTTTGAAGAGCTTCAGAAAAAAATATTGTGGCAAAAACTTTTTTAGTTGGTCCTTAGTTCTTTAATGGACTGTTGCTTTAAACAGCAAATAGCATCAATAGAATAAAATTATATAACAAGAGATTTAGCAAAGTAACCACCTATATACGTGATTTGATTACATTAGCCAGTATACTGTATATCCATGTGCATTATTGCTAAACTCAGCTAAAGGTCACCAACAATAAAACACCCCTGAAAATACCAGCATGGATCATGGGGAGAGAGAGCAAAGAGGTGAAAGGATTTTCCCAATGCCACCCCTCAACATCAACATATCATGCACTTGCTAATTTATTGTCTCATATTTTTAGATGCTGTGAGTTGCTATGAGGTTTTGACATTCATACTTACTCAAGGCTTCTGAGAAACTCTACCTGTTCTGGTATAGCCTTTTACACACACACACACACACACACACACACACACACACACACACACACACACACACACACACACACACATTCAGAATTTAGATAAGGCAAAGGAATCCCTGTGCTTTTGGTCACAGCTGGACTGAATGAATCTCAGTGGGAGAGATTCTCTCTAGATTTCCACACAGCTAACATTGACAACTGTATCAACAATGATACAAGACTAATTGTTTTTGTGTGCATGTGTGCGTGTGTGTGTGTGTGTGTGTGTGTGTGTGTGTGTGTGTGTGTGTGTGTGTGTGTGTGTGAACTTCAGCAAGCATGCATTTTCAAATTATTCCACATTGTCCTCGAGGGTTGGGTAAGAGCAGTGGAAATTTAAAGCCTGTCTTTGTCAGCATCTTGTGTCAGGATCTTCCGGGCACACGGCGTGCACTTCCGGTTCCAGGGCGCACACTTCCGAGTTGGCGGCCATTTTGCTTTGTTTTTCCTGCGCCTCCCGTTATTTAAGCACACCCGAGATTTTAGCTCGGCGCCAGATTACCTTACCGGCTCCCTAGCCCCTGAGATTATTCTTGCCACCCTGCCTGCTCTGGATTCTGTTCCTGTTCCTGATCCCTGTTCCCTGTTCCTGATCCCTGTTTCGCGCTGCCTCCTGAGTTACCCGGTTTGGTGTGTTTGGACTGTTTTTTCTGTTTTGGTTTTGTCTCTCCCTGCATTTCCCTGTTCGCCTGTGATTTGACCCTAGACTTTTTATTGGACTTTGTTTTTGCCTGTGCCCCATAAAAGCCTGTATTTTCCTTACTCTCTGTCGCATCCTGCATTTGGGTCCTCACTCACCTAGTCACCCGCACACACTGACAGAATAATCTGGCCGTGCACCGTGTCCCGCAAGAGTTTCTGACATCTTTTAATGAAGGTAATATCCTGTTGCCACCCCCGCTTATATTCGGCTCTGCAATCAGAAGGTGGCTGAGTTTGCCTAGGAGCCTGAGCAGTTTCACACTATGATAATAAATGATTATGGTTCTTACTTCAAAACACCATCAAAGGGAAAGTCAGGGAGGTGATGGCAACCATAAAGGAGAAGGTTA